>NC_062532.1:16930553-17230553 GCF_022655615.1 Tachysurus fulvidraco | reverse complement strand
GGGGAAAAAACACCGCCGACAGCGCTTTCTGAAACTGCCCACATTCTGACCGCCTTGCAGCTGCTTACAATTGAACTACATGTAAAATATAAGCTTGTGGTCAAGGCAAAAGGCTGAGCTCATCTTCTGGGGGAAACTTGCTAAACGATTGATTTTATATCTTATTGATTGAATATTAAGACGTTTTGCTGATAGTAGTGAATAATGTAAAAGATCACTTCAATTATTTTGGTTATTTGATTAGTAAGATGATTTGCAGCATTGTTTTGTTTTGATTGAATGACCTTTCTGCTGATTTAATGCAGTATAAGAAGAAAAGAACTTTGAATACTTTGCTTGAATGCACAGTACTGAATGTACCTCTTCTGTCCTTCCGCCTCCTCTTTCTCCTTTTCTTACTCAGGGTTCAGCGGACTCCTACACCAGTCGTCCCTCAGACTCTGACGTGTCTCTGGAGGAGGATCCAGAGGCTCTGAGAAAAGAGGCAGACAGACAGGCTCTGGCAACCCTTGAAAAAGCCAAGGTATGTGTTCTTATTGCTTCTTTTCTTCTCATTCCCCACCATATTTTACTAATTTCTCAAAAATCTACTGCCCTTCCTGTTGTCCTTTTTTCCCTCATCCAGCTCTCTCTCTCTCTCTCTCTCTCTCTCTCTCTCTCTCTCTCTAATGAATGTTCCTATGACTAATCTTATTCCCATGTGTCGCCTAAATTGACATCTTCCTCTCATACAAATTCACTGTTAAATCATGTGGAGTGGATTTTCCAACAACATCCTTTTTAGTACTAAAGCAAATCATTTACAGAGATACTACAAAATATCTCACCTCATGTTTAACCTCGTTCACCTTTATGTTGTCCTTGAATATTTTGATTTAGTTAGCAAGGTCTGTAGTATCCAGACTATTATTTTACGAAGGAAATAAATTGGAATTTGTGCAGTAGCTTTAGACACTGTTATCATTCGTGTATTTTAAACCTTATTCGATTACATTTTGTTCTTTTTTTTTAATTATTATCTTCTGAATTTCTGTCTTAGACTAAGCCAGTTGCATTTGCAGTGAGGACTAATGTTGGTTATAATCCGGGTCCTAATGATGATGTTCCAGTGCAGGGCATGGCCATCTCATTTGAAGCCAAAGATTTCCTGCATATCAAAGAGGTCAGTTCCGATTATCGTCTGAAATGACTTGGCCTGTAAATCTTTAATTCTTGGAAGTGCTTATCAAATTTATTGCTTGTTGCTTGTGAATTACACTTTCTATACTAAAACAACTCTAATGAAGTTCTCCTGTAATTGTAATTAGAATAGGTGTGTGTTTTGAATGTGATTTTGAATTTTAAAACATTGGCATCACCAGTATCGATTTATGTCTTTGGGGGGAAATTGGAATGTATTTGTTCACAGCAAGATGCAAAAAACAAGATATATACACAGCCCATTGCATCGTTTTAGTATCTCCATCACCATTGTAACCATGGTAATATAATAGTGCAGCAATAATTGTTAAGTGGTGTGATTAGGCGTGCAATCAAATCAGCTCCTTTTTCCCATTTATAAATTAATCTTATGCAAGGCAGTGCCGCAAAGCTTTGGAAAAGGCACAGAATTATAATTTCAATTAGAGATTTTTCTATCAATTTTATTGGAACAACTTACAGCAAATAAGATTTTGTCTTCATTATCACTATATTTTCTATGAATACTTCAGTGGTTGTTTCCCAAGTGTTAAGATTTTTAAATGCTACCTGTCTTAAACAATGCAAGGGGTTGACTACACTAATGTGGGAAATTAGATTATGTTTAAAGAGATGTGCAAAAGGTCAATGATGAATATAAACAAAATGACACACTGCATACCAGCTGAGAGTATTGAGTTGATACATGCCTATTTTTCCCTTTGCATAGTTCCCTGCTATGAACAATATAAAATTCAATATTTTTGCTATATTGTGTTGTCCATAATTAAAACAGTGTTTGAGCTACATTTGATTCCAAAATTTTTTCTTTCATTGAGAACTGAATAGTGTCTGCATATACGTAGGTCTGATCAGAGGGTATAAAAGTAATGTGTGTGTGTGTGTGTGTATGTGTGTGTGTGTTTCTACTGACAGAAATATAATAATAACTGGTGGATAGGACGTTTGGTGAAGGAAGGATGTGAGGTGGGTTTCATCCCCAGTCCAGTCAAGCTAGAGAGCACTCGTCAGCTACAGGAGCAGAGGAGTAGACAGAACCGCTTAAGCTCCAGGTATACACGACAACCAGGAAACAATCTCATCCCCACATAGTAGTCAACTACTTTCATTCATACTGAATTTTATTAGTCAACATTTTACAGGCACAGCATAGATAAGCCTTTAATAAAAATATGAACATTTCTTTCTTCTATCAGTAAGTCTGGTGGGAGCTCCAGTCTGGATGTTGCCTCAGGAACTCGTAGGCCCACTCCACCTGGAACAGGTACGCTCAAACAGGAAAGGAAATTGCAGTTTAGGCTTCTGTGCTGGTACATTTCTTTCCTACCCCCAGGATCAGTTTTACCTTGCAAACAAAATATTCAAGGCGATCTTTGGGGTTCTGACTTTTGTATAGCCCACTGTGCCCTACTTTTTCATCTTATCATCTGCCTACATCCTTCCCTATTTCCCGTTTCACACATTATGTTCTCTCCATATACACCTCTTTTAAGTTGTACATTTTGTCATACCTTTTTATAAAGTAATTCAATTTGTAACTCTTTATTCTTCTTTAATCTCTGTTTTTATCTGTTTTTTTTTTGTCTCATAATCTTCACTTGGTGCACATTATGTTTCTGTTTTTCCTCCTTCTACCATCACTTTTGTTCTGTCTCTGATATGATTTCTGCCTTCCTGTCTTTCTCTGTCTCTTTTTCTCCACCTTTTTACCAAATCTCCTTCGCCTTCCAATTGTTTCGGTCCCCTGTATAGCTGATATGTCAGCACTTTATGATGATACATCGGATGTTGAGGAGGTGGAGCATATTGATGCCCGGGATCGTAAGGGCGTGGCCAGCAGTGTCACCTCCCCTCAGGGCAATATACCTCGTCTGCCCTTCTTTAAGAAGGTAACCATAGTGATAGTTCAAGCCAGAGTGCATCAGGAAATACCACTCACCATTTCAAGCTAATACCCTGAAGTCACTTCTAACCAAATATTTCCTTTGCAAGATTTCCAAATTTCCTGTTTCTTATCACTTCTTTGTGTCCCCGTTTTTGGACATGCAAGCATGATCTAAAATTCTAACAAAAATCTGAATACCTGATTTCAATTCTCTGGATGTATTAACAGCTTGTCAATAGCATCACCTGCATTGTGCTTCTCTTTATTTCTTTGTTTGTGTTTGCACGTTCTCTCTTGGTGTGTATGGAATGCTAGGTGGTCCAGCCAAACAGAAACAGAAGTCGGTGAGTCATCAGAGCAATTAACTTTAACATTTCCGCCCCATTTCTTATAACCCCATGTGCTTTATTTTCCTGTTGTAGCAAAGGTTTTGGAGCTTTAGCTATTTGTTAACTTGAACTCATGTTCTCCATTATGGTGAATTGCCATTTTGGACAAAGCAAGTGTTACAACTTTCAGATTTTCTAAAACTAGGTGTGAATGTGTATTTAAAAAATAGTAAGTGGTAAAAAATCTTTAGCTATGCTAAAGTGTTTAAATACTGTACAGCCATGTCAAATATTAAAAAAAAAAATGTTAAAGAAAATGACATAAAAAATAAATAAAAAATGTTATGAGGAAACAGGAAGTAATGCAGTTAAAATAATGTAACATATGTAAAAGAACCCAAACTTGAAACAAGATTTTTATGTATCTGAAGTGGGAGGTGTTTATTGTAATCTCTATGGGAGTATTTCAGTAGCAGGAACAATGCTATTAATAGCAAGAATGTTTTAGCCACGTTGAACAAATGAACTTGACTCACAGCATATTTTGTAAAGTATTGCTAGATATCTGGTTGTTCCTAGTAACTTTGATTTCCTAGAAACTACTAATTTGATTACGGAACTTCCTGTATGTTCACCACCAAAATCATAATAAATCCTAAATGGTGTGTGCTGTGTGTGTGTGTGTGTGTGTGTGTGTGTGTGTGTGTGTGTGTGTGTGTGTGTGTGTGTGTGTGTGTGTGTGTGTGTGTGTGTGTGTGTGTAATCCATCAGATGGAACATGTTCCTCCTTATGATGTGGTACCTTCTATGAGACCCATCATACTAGTCGGGCCATCACTCAAAGGCTATGAGGTAAGGACTCACAGCATTCAGCCCCCAAGGTGCTATAGCTCATACAGCTCCATTAAGAATGAATGTTTTTTGTCAGTGTCACAAGACATTGTCATTGTCACTTTCTCTAAAATTAGCAGGTAAAATGAACTGTTTCGAAATAATCAGTCCACAAAGCATAAATACTTGATAAGTGTTAGAGATTGTTGCTCTTAAGATGTGACAGAGGAAGGGTTTCCTCCTGTCTACTATTTTCTGTTTATTTTTTTGTGTAATCAATTTCAGGTAACTGATATGATGCAGAAAGCTCTGTTTGACTTCCTGAAACACAAGTTTGAGGGCAGGTAAGTGCCAAAGTTTTTGGATAACATGAATATTAAGAAAGTCTTGGTATGCCTTATAAAGAACTCGATGCGTCATACATCTTATAATATCTCATAAGACTCTATTAGACTATTATACTATAAATTATACTATTAGCTGTTGTGTATTGCAGGATATCCATTACGAGGGTCACAGCAGATATCTCACTTGCCAAGCGTTCTGTCCTGAACAATCCCAGCAAACACACCATCATTGAGCGTTCCAGCACCAGATCCAGTTTGGGTACAATAATCAAATACACACACACACACACACACACACACACACACACACACACACACACACACACACACACACACACACACACACACACACACACACACACACACACACACACACACACACACACAAAGCTTTTAATGTCTCAATTCTATGTTTATTTTCACTTAAATCATTTTCACGGTTTTCAGACTGTATCATGGTTGCTTTGTTGACATTCTATCAATGTGTCCTAAACATTCTCTGAAACATTTCCCTGTGAGCTATTGTGCCTGATTGGCTTCTTCTTTCTTTTTCATTCTATCTTTCTGGCTCTCTCTTATGCACGTCTCTTTTTCCGTCACACACTCTACCCCTTTCTCCTTCCTTCTCTCTTCACTTCAGACGTACTGGGTACGTATCTTCTCATCTCTTTCACCTTTCCTCTGACTTCCTCCTTTGCCCATCCGCATCACTTAACAATTTACTGTCTACTGCATGCTTAACCTGAGAGTGAAAAAAAGTAAAGGGTCCATATTGTATACCTTTTTTGCATTTTATTTTGCTCCTAGACATCCTTTAATAATATTTGTGTGAGTTTTAAATACGGGAAACATTTTTAAATAAACCCATCAGACACATTTCCTTTTCTTCAATTAGCTGTTTGTGTTTTTATTTTTTATAAATTTTACATTTTGCTATCATTTAAATATATATAGCACCGTATAGTATATTGTGCTACAAAACTTTACATTCTTTATGGCAGAACTATAAGAAATATCCATTTTAATGTTAGGATGTATTGTATAAAAAAAAGTGGACAATTATAGTACTGCTGTTGGTGCAATACATAAACCTTTTAAAGAAAGCGTGACAGTACATTTTGCTTTTCGGACATTGAAATGTGCTGTATCGGAAACATTTAAAAAACCTAACCGTCACACACTCCGTCCTCGTGTCTGAATCACTATGCAAAAGTACATTTGCCGTGAACAACACATTTTATATCCATCTTCTTCTTTATTACAGTGACCAACTTCATATATAACAAGTTTATTATAGTGATCATCAAACTTAATCGAAAAAAGGAAAGGGCTGTTTTTGTATATTAATTGTATGGAATCGAGAGGGAATTTCCACAATATGGACCCTAAATAACTCACACAATGGATGTACTTTGGAAATATAGAGTATGCATTTTTAGTTTACTTTCCATGAGTTTTCAGTGGCTTGGCTCTTTTGTAGATTTCTGTTCTTAAATGGTAAACAGGTAACATTTACATTATATTTACAGCATTACATTACTGCATAGGTCTCTCACACACTCACACTCACACTCACAGTCACACACACACACACACACACACACACACACACACACACACACACACACACACACACACACACACACACACACACACACACACACACACACATATATACCTATACAATATACATCTTTTACACAGACTGTATATATGCTTGGTTGTTGGTTGTTGGTTGTTTTGGATGTAAGAACAGGTGTAGCTGTGTTGTGTGTTGCTCAGGACAGCATCTGGGGCCTTTGATCTAACAGCCATAATAACCTTCATGTGCATGATACTAACATGACACTACGTTTGAGTTTCTGAATGTATGGGTAGAAAATATTTGATATATTTCTCTACCAACTACCATATTTTCCCACTAAAAAGTTTTGTTTGATTAACAGGTGTTTGTAGGGTTGTGGGTGTGTGTTGATCTGCGTGTGAATGTCCATTTTTAAAAATCTCCTTCTCTCTCTTAGCCGAGGTGCAGAGTGAAATAGAGAGAATCTTTGAGTTGGCAAGAACCTTGCAGCTGGTGGCTCTGGATGCCGACACTATTAACCATCCATCTCAACTTGCCAAAACATCATTGGCTCCTATAATAGTTTACATTAAGATTGCTTCTCCAAAGGTACTCACATTTCTCTCAGCTACATTCAAACACAAACAAAAATTGTATCTTACTGTTACAAATTTTTATGTTTCATTATCTATGCATCTTTCTCTCCTTGACTTTTATGTACATGCTTGTTTTTTTAAGGTACTGCAAAGGCTGATAAAGTCCAGAGGTAAATCTCAGGCCAAACATCTCAACGTTCAGATGGTGGCAGCAGACAAACTAGCACAATGTCCCCCTGTGAGTATTTCTTTCTGTCTGACTGTCTTATTTTAATATGCATCCTTCAATTTGTTTGTTTCTACTTCTCACAAAAAAAATTCCACTTAGGAGCTCTTTGACATCATATTAGATGAAAACCAGCTGGAGGATGCATGTGAACACCTGGCGGATTATTTGGAGGCATACTGGAAGGCTACACACCCCCCAAGCAGCAATCCCCCAAACCCACTGTTGAACCGCACTATGGCCACCGCAGCACTTGCTGCTTCACCCGAGCCTGTCTCCAACCTGCAGGTACAGGTGCTCACCTCGCTCCGCCGTAACCTGGAGCTCCTGGATGGCTCTAACCCTGAGAAGGAGGGCCAAGAGGAAGAACATGCCTTTTAATAAGGGCTAAGGGGCTTAAAACACAGCTGTAAGGAGAGGTTGGAGAAGCAGTCTCTTCCTCAGTGGCATGAAGAAAAGTACACACTGATCAAAGTACAGATAGCTGCTCAACAGATAGGAATCTATAAGTGCAATCGTAATTATCTGTGCTTCCTTCATATGAATCTCACAGGATCTTATTGACATATATCGCTCGAATATGCACATACCCCCAACACAAAAACACTGAACTACTATGTAGTCCTGCAATCAGTATGCATTTATTGCCCATTATGTACCCCAAATACATTCAAATATGCCCACAACAATAAATTCTCATCTCTCTGCCCCTCCCAACCACTGTCCAATGTTCTTTTGCCGCCTGGGAAACACGGACTCGATCCCTGCCCCTATCCAAGTTGCCATAGCTTCAGCCTTACAAAACATGCTTATCTCTTTACCTTATTAACAGTCTTATCTGCATGTGGATGACAATGTTGCTAAGTTAAATTGCCATGCGTGTGTTTTGACTGCAGTTTGAACAAAGCCCTGTGCCCAGGCTCCACCTTAACAGTTGTCAAGGAGACAGGAGAGCTGTCGTCATGGCAGCAAGATATGTGAATCCTGTGATAAAGGATGTTAGATGTGATCATATACATCTAGCACCAACACATCACTATCAAACAATCTTGGTTTAAATTAGAAAGTCATACACAAATACTTTCAGAACACAAATGCACACTTTCGCAAGAGATCATGTAAATATGCAGACCCTGATATTAACTCCTAACATGTATAAAACATAACTACAAAAAATTATAACAAACTATAAAGCCGAAAGGTGAAATTCTCTTTTCACGCCAATAATGTTTCACAAATGCTGGCCACAAGGGGACAGTAATGACATTATGTCTTCCTGTGTCCATGCATCTTATTATGGCTGAATTCCTAAATGAATCCCTATTAACAAATTAGTGTACTATTTGATGCCTTTTACACCATTTAAATGACACTATATTTCAAACAGGGAGCTATTTCAGATTAGTCAAATGTATTTATGAACTTGGCAGCTTATCCAATAATGTTATAATTATTTTTTTTAGTATAATTAATTTGTTAATTAATTTTAATTTAGCTATATTTCTTCTTTCTATATTTCAATATAACTCTGGTAAGACCAATGTTTTTCTCTAGGTTATTCTAGTCATATCAGGTGCATGAGCATGTCATGTTTCTAACATTGAGACTGGCAGTTAAACAATATGTACTTAACCAAAACAAAATTTTAGAGTACAACAATTCTGTTCTGCTTAACTTTTTTATTGATTTACAGTATAAATAACCGATATAAACGTATATAAGATATATCAAACTTACATTAAGTAGTTTTTGTTATCCATTTGGTACCTGATGAAGTCAGAGTCACTGCCCAGGTAATTTACTTCCTAAATCCTATGATTAAAAAAATTAAAATATTTTTTTTTCTATTTTTTCTTTTATTTTTCTTTTCTTTAATTTTTTTAAATACAAGTTTTGTTTGTGGTTGAGGTACTTCTATTAAATAGGATGCTTTAAATGTTGTTACTACAAATGCTGTAATCCTGCTGCTAAAGCAACAATACAAAATCCTTTATAATCCAGACTCTCATGCCAAATGTGTGAAATATTTCAGATAAGGTAGTGATTTGTTACACGTTACTAAACCAAGGCCTGATATTTTAGGTGCAAACATTTCTTTACATGAAGGAATGGATAATCATACAAAGAGCCCCTTTAATGCACTATGAATACTTTGTTCATTCCTGCTTAAAAATACACATTTTAATGGCCTTATTCAATTCCCCACAATCAACCCGTATAAAGAAGGCCAACTAATGATTGTATGTTATATTTCACTGGGGACCTGAGGAGATATTTTTATCTGTAAATGGCTCTTTAGTGTCATTGGACAAATAAAGCATAAAAGCATGTTAGTGTATGGTGGGAATGTGGTGTTTTAATATATTTGACATTTGATCTCAAACTCTAATTCTTGTACTAACTTCTTGCTTGCTCTGCTTTGTTTGTGTTTCTGCATGCTGATTGGCCTGGATTGTGTGATTTGGGGGCGTTGCTTGGCACAGGGGCCTTTTCTTGTGCACAGTGAGCCAAAGAGAGAGGGGCCTGTCGTGGAACGGGCCTGCCCCCAGGACTATCATACCGAGCTGGGTGGAAAGCAGCCACTGCGCACTTCACGCAGTCAGTTACAGTCCGGGGGGCGTGGCTTATCACGACAGGACACATTCGATTCGGAGACACAGGGCAGTCGTGACTCGGCCTACACAGATGACATGGAAACGGATCCATACGAGGAGCCAGAATCCTGTCGCAGCCGGTTAAACCCTGCCCACCATGCCCCAAGGCAGGCATCCTGGGAGGATGAGGGGGCAGAACCAGATCAGGAGAACCTCAACCTTGCACCTCCAATGACCAATCAACATCATCGTGGGCGGGCCCACCTGAGGGAGCGCTACTGTCAAGACGTAGAGGCTGGTGAGACCATGGTAGGCCGCAACCAAAACCAGGAGGAGTGGAACAGAGACGTGTACATCCGCTAGAGCCAATACCCAGAGAGGAGGACAGGGAAGACACGGATATTACATGAAGGATTTAGTGGGATTGAAATTTAGGTTGACAATTGTTTATGTCTAAAGCTGGATATGTTTACAATCCATAAAAACCATCACAGGCAAATGCTGTACAGTTCATTTTCCATCATGCGCATTATGCCAACCAAGCTTACACTCATATTTCATTTAGATAAACTTTTTTCAGGGTGAAGGAGAAGCAAAGACATGTTTGTTTCCATTTTATCTGTTTCCTGTTTTCTTTGTGCTGTCTTGCATGAACCCTTATCACTATAATGATAATTCCTTTTTCCAATGGCAATGCAGTAAAACTAAGAAAATATATAACCACAAACTTGTGCGTGTGTATGAGTGGATGTGAGAGCGAGTGAGTGCATGGGTGTATGTAACATGTCCTATTACTGTCTTAATCTGGGCCTCTTTATCCCCAGTTAGAATATTCTGGGCCTCAAGTCTCTTTAGTTCCTTAGACTGGATACAATACAATACAATACAATACAATTATTATGGAACTGTATTATATAAATTAAAGATTAAAAGTAACAGTTGTTACACTTTTAACCTTCAGATATACCATGTCCGTGGATTCACTAACTGTATCACCAGTTAACAAAAACCAGGATTTCCCAGTTTAAAATTCTCCTCAAAGAACTGCCAATATTCTTCATGTATATACTTTCTCTATTACTTTAGATATTATTTATTATGCTTATAATGCTAGAAACTGTATTACATCATTTGCCTGATATAGCTTTATTGCTGCTACGTGTTTTTCCAGCCTGTACAGTAACCTGTTCTAAAACTCACGTTTGTGGTACGAACAGTTTCAGTAATGTGGCTGACACATTAATAAAGCCGACCAATGTTAACTTATTTGTGATAACAGGTATTATTATGCAAGAAAACTAAATTAGAAATCCGCTTTATTAATCGTGATGTGATTTTTCCCCCACCTTCAAATGAGAATGACCTTAAACAACTAAAAACAAAGGTCTAAAACAGGGTTTTTTCCCCCTCTTTGGTCCTGGAGGTTTGCTGCCTAAACAATTTCAAGTTTCCCTTCTCACAACACACTGGATTATTTGTTGTAAGCAGCAGGGAAACATTGAAGAGCGATGACCCTCCATGACATGAGTTGGTAATTCATTGTCTAAAGCACTTTGAGACCTGCATCAATGGCTACAAAGGGGAGACTATAATATTTGCTATGTAGAATTTCTTATGTGGCATTGTCCTGACTCCTGCGCTCATCAAAGTTTTTCTGATGCATTACTGCTGTGGGAATGAAAAGCTGTCTCATATACATGCCAATCACATAACAAATGATAAGTGCCAGAAAATTTCACAAAGTTACACCCACTACACATTGTGGGTTGTCTTAACTCTGTGCCACACATGTTTTTGTTGTGTGGATGTGCTATAGAAGTGTCACCCTTTTTCTTTGTCTACCGTTATTTTTATTGCTTCAAGGATCTGACTGATTGATCACGCTTATTTTACAAAGAAATGCACAGGCAAAAACATATACACACAGGTGTAAACAAACACGGTAAACCTTCTACTGCCTTTTTCTCCTGCTTCTGCCTTTTATGTCACTATCTTTGTGGGCATTTAAAAAAAATGGAAAAGGGTTTGGGTGTATGTGTGTGTGTTTGTGTGTGTGTGTGTGCGTGTGTGTGTGTGTGTGCATGCGCATGTGTGTGTGTGTGTGTGTGTGTGTGTGTGTGTGTGTGTGTGTGTGTGTGTGTGTGTGTGTGTGTGTGTGCTTCTATCTGTCTGTCTGAGCACATGCATGGGTCTGTGTATATGTAAAGCGGGACTCTCAAGCAGCTTTTAATGTGCAGGAAGAGTGTCAGTGAATATCTTTGATGACCCTGTTTTTACTCACATATGTTGCAAAAGGACATCATGCTAATGATGAAATTCAGAAACTGTACCAGAAAATAGCTTAATAATGAATGTTATTGTTGCGTTATTGCAATTGTTAATATATGACAAAACATAATCATGTAATCTTTGGTGCAAGATTGTAGCTCCTTTTTGCTTTTTTTGCCTTCTGTTTTTAATCTGTCTGTAAATCTGTATTTTAATTAAAAATTTAAATCAGAACTAAATTCTGCGTTTGAAATGTTTCATTGAGTCTAATATGTAATGGAGAGGAAGTAGAGGGGACAAGTTTAAAGGGACTCATACAGTAGACGGTTAATTTAAACAACACAAAACATGTCCTGTTACCATGGTGGTGAGAACAAAAAGTGTAAAGTCCTGTAGAGAAGAACAAAAGTACTCTCAACTGAAAACCAGAATAGGCATAGATTGGTGTGAAAAGGGAGAAGAAGCGATTCTTTGTGTTTTGAAGTCAACTTGCTGAATGTGTGAATTCACACAGTCATTCCCAGATTACAGGCTCACACCTTGGACCAGTGGTTCTCATGTGTCCATGAAGTTTAAGCATTTTTTCTGGGATCTTCTAAGTTTAACCCAAACTTAACAAAAGTATCCTAATTATTTTTAAGATTTTATAGTTATTTGCCCTTTTGCCACCCCATCAACTGGGGTTAAACTAAAGCAAGCTAATGTACAACAAGCCTATTTATAATGTCAGCTTGGATCTAAGGTGTTCACAAAGTGGAAAGCTTAGAATGAAAAACTTTATAGCTGTAATAAATAATAAATTACCTGTTGTTACTCCTGTCATAGATCCTGTAAAGGATCCTGGAAAGGTGTTTATAATCAGTCATATATCTAGGTTTGATTTCTCCAAATCATCTAAAAATTTAGATCTTGTTAACAATTGTGGACAATAATATTTTTGAAAGAAATAAAGTGGAATGATAAGAAACCAAAAGACCAAGACGAGATCAGTTAATGTGTAATACACTGACATAACAGTAAACAAAACAAAAATTCTATTATGATTGATATCATTTGAAACCTTTTCCATGACTCAGCTTAAACAGCAGGCGTGGGTGTTTACACATGCTGAGGCTGGGATTGCTATCTGAATAATCTTTGTCTTTTTTCCACAAACATACACAGTCACTTTTAAACTGTGTGTGGTCAAGTCTATTGTACATTTTGTATCTTGTTTTTGCATAATGACTCAAGTCAGGAATGTTTTGAGGTTCACTTATGCAATAATAAAGCATATGTGCTGATTAGGCTTAAATATGCCATTCTATTTTCCACACACAATAAAAAAAACAATTTAATGTAAAGAGGATTTAATAGCACGTTTAAAGACTAAGCCAGTTGTTACATCCTTGAAGTGCCAGAGAACTGCAATTATCATTTAATACAGTGATGTTGACATGTAAAAAGTTTTATATCAAGTGTTCATACATGTAGTGTTAACCACACCAGTCTCTAGTAAACCATACAGATTAAACAGGGGCAACACAGTGGTGAAGCATTGCATCATCACAGCTCCACAGTGCTGTTTTGAACCTGTCTTATTGTCTGTCTGAAGTTTACATGTTTTGTTTGTTTGTGTGTGTGTGTGTGTGTGTGTGTGTGTGTGTGTGTGTGTGTGTGTGTGTGTGTGTGTGTGTGTGTGTGTGTGTGTGTGTGTGTGTGCAGAGAAATGTTTGTATTAAATATACCTAAAGCTTTTGCAGTATTCTGTTTTATGTACACAGGGTGTTGCAAATGATGTAATCTAAGAATGCTTTCAAAAATATTTGAAGTGTAAAATGGATAAATTAACAAAATGGAAAGTAAATGGACAGAAGAGAAATCCAGATCAAATTTGGTGTGACAACGCTGCAAAACAGCATTAATTCTTCTAGGTGCACAGTATTTGAAGGAACTCAGTAGACAGGCCATTCCAAACATCTTGGAGAATTAAATACAGATTTCTGTGTTAGAAGGCTATCTCAAATCTTGTCTTGTCATTTAATTCCAGATGGACTCATCAGTCCAGAGTACCGGCTGCCGTTTTTATTTACACCAGTTCATATTTTGTACAGAGTCGCTTAGCTTTGGTTCCTGTTTGAAGGTATAGTTTTTTTGGCCACATTTCTTCCATGAAGTCCACTTCCATGAAATATTGATTTTCATTTACTTTTCATTTTGTTAATTGAAAAAAAACTATTAACACTTTCTTTGGCATTTTTTTCAGTCGGGTTGAAAAATATACAAATATATATAAACATAAATAAGATATATTATACCAAAACTAAAATTACACTATAATTTCCATTTTAAGAATTTTCTACATTTTCTACTGACCAAAACTTTGTTTTTCTACTGACTAACATTTTCTGTTGATGCACATCTTTCAGTTTCTTCAGTTTGCCCAGTTCATCTCAGAGGCCAGCTTGATGGTTAGAGCACAGGCCAGCATCCTTCCATTGCGTGCTTCTCCCACAAGCACACAAATGAAGGGTTTGATACATACTTGCACTGAACATGGGCAGGTTACAAAAATATCACCCACTGTCTAACTCATCCAATTCTTTATCAGGGAGTGACAGAGGTAATGTGGAGCAATTGGTAGCTGACATCTTATGAAACCCTGTACCTCCAAAGAGAGTACTTTCACTTCTAACTCTAGTTCAGCCAGTTTTTTTCTGTCAACAATTATTGTTATTGTGCATATAGTTTAATAGAACATTGAGAACATTTTAGTTATGCCACTTAAAGTACATTTGTCATCAAGCAATGCATCAAAATCTGCAACAGTTCATATTTTGACATTTGTTTCATGGAACGTCATCTTGTTTTTCCACTCCCCGATATTAGTCACACCCGGAATAACCATTGTGGTTTTGTGCCTTTGTGAGTATTCTTTACAAAGGCACAAGCAGGTACATACCCAAAATTAAAGACAAGTACTTGATGTACTTTACAATGGAAGAATGTTTAATTAGTCAGCAAGTGTGCCAAGTCTATAACAAAAAAAATGGGGATGGGGATTTACTGTTCACAATCAACTAAAGGTAGAATTGGCTGAAATTGACGTTTGGAGCTTCTAAAAAGAGGAAGTCCATCAATATTGAACTGAAGCTTTAATGTATGTCAAAAGGAACAACAATCCCTTTGCCAAGCCAAAGTGGCAATATTCCCCTCCATTTTGGTAGCAGGAACATCTACTTGAGTGCTAAAATCACGATCCTTCAGTGCTGAGGCTTAAAAAACCTCTGAATACCCAGAAATCCTTAAACCCAAGCGACAATCAGAAAGCTGTGATCCAGTATCCCAAACTCCATACAAGAAAATCACAAGTTGGAGTATCATTACCATGACTATCACAGTCATCTGACTCACTAGTTGCTGACATATGAGAACTCAAGCATTTAAGGTACAGGAACAGCAAACTTGTCATCTCAACTGAACCAGTAAACTCAAACTCTCCATTTACAGCATTTAGCAGACACTCTTATCCAGAGTGACTTATATATATTTCAATTTACACAACTGGAGGGTTGAGGGCCTTGCTCAGGGGCCCAGCAGTGGCAGCTTGGTGGACCCGAGATTCAAACTCATCACCTTCTGATCAGTAGTCCAACACCTTAAACACTAGGCTACCATGCTCCCTCATAAATAGCACTATCAAACATCTCTGCAGCCAATCCAGAATGCTCGCTCACGTTAGAATCTCCAGGTCATCTTGTTTCTGTCTGACACAAAAATGTCTGATTCTGTTGTTTGTCATATAGTAATAAAAAACAGGACCTGGTGATATGATCATAAACATAATGTGTTTATGGGAAATTCTGTAAAATGTATGCCGGACTCTTTAAGAGTACCGGGAATCCCATGGCATGCTTCTTTCACTTTAGTTTATTCTGAACTCTCAGTTCCTCCTGAATTCCCCACACGTGCGCAAAAAACCCCATACAATTTATAATCAACACCCGTGCTCCGCCCATATATGGAAGTAGATTTTTTTCCCCTTTGAAGTCAGGGCGTCATTTCCATAGATGGCCCAATCGGACGTGATGTTTTTACGCATTCTGTGCGCTGCGTCACGTTGTGCGTCAAGTTTGACCCCGCCCACCAGAAATGGAAAGAATTCTCCATGAATCAGTAGAAAATCGGTGAGTCTCTCGTCACCAAAACCAAAACCCACGTAAAGGGTTGGTTTTGCTTTCGTGTGTTTAATCGGACTGGACGTGGAAGTGCAGGGAAAAATATCAGCGTCGGTATTGAAACAGACGTCGAACAGACTTGAAGAATTTCAAGAAGGATATTTAGACAAAAGAGATCTAAGTTTTAGATCTGAACTGAATTGTGATTCACAATTTTGTCAAGAAAATGGGACTTCTTTTTGCCAAACTGATGGCTGTGTTCGGAGACAGAGGTAAGGCTTTTAATTGTTTGTTTTTAATCTGGTGGCTCTTAGATTGAGGTCTGTGAAGCACTGCTAAGGGGTTTGTTTGTTTCTTTCTTTCATCTAGTAGTGTAGATAACAACCCACCATTACCAAGTGCTTATTACTTAATCCTAAAATTTAACTAACTAACTATATGATGATTGCTCTTTGGAATTAAATAATGTGGTTTCATTTTGAAGAAATGTCAACTAGATTTCAGGAATTAAAAATATAAAAATTCGGAGATAAATAGCATTAGTACATATTAGTACATATTTAATTAAATCTGAACTATGTAATAATAAAAATTAAATGTTGTATTTAATTTAATTACAGAGTTAATTTAATTAATATTAGTACATATTTAAACAAAGAGTCTATACAGTCAGTACAGTTAAAGCCCTCCATGGCTGCAGGAAGTTTGAGAAGCACTGACTGACCTAAATAAACTGATTAAATGCTGCTTTTGCCGTCATCATTGCAATAAAGTACTTTTTTCTGTTTTTTTTAAATAAACTAATAGTTGTTGTGGTAGTCATTATCATTTTATTATTTGTTTTTGTTTATAGGACAATTTCCTACTAGTTCTGGAACTATTTTTAAAGTTTAGAGCTCAAGGATAAAGTTGACAGAGGAATTCCTAGTTAAATTGAATCTCCTTAACTCTACCAGGAGACTTCGGTAAATCATTGTCAGTAAGAAGTATTTGGCATTTCTCAATCGCAATGTCCTGTAATACACAATTATCAGTACAGGGCATTTTTCTGTTGTATTCACCTGTGCAACCCAGATAAGATGTTCCGTTCTCTTCACCTGTGTAACCCAGATAATCAAGTCACTTACATAATTTTTTTTTATCTACATAACAATGTCACGTTGAAACTGCATGATTGTTTACTGTTTAAGTCAAACTAACTAAAAACTAAGTCAAAGTTCTTAGCCAGAGGTTTATGCCGTTCACCATAACTATGGTGAGTTGTATTCATAATATTGAGATCAAAAAATTAACCATGTGGTAGTGTAGTGGCTAATGTGTAGGACTACCGAACAGAAGTTGTGGGTTTTAGAAACTCAGGACAAGATTGCTCAGTAAAAATGCTCAGTAAAAATGCTATAAATTGCTCAGCCAAAATGCTATAAATTTAAATTGTAAATGTAATATCTTCCAGATCACAAGGTTATCATTGTGGGCTTGGATAATGCAGGAAAGACTACAATTCTCTACCAGTTGTAAGTGTTTTTATCAATAAATAAATATTCAGATTTTAGTCAAAATGACTTAGAGAGCTTTGTTTTAATGGTCTATTGTTTTAGAGCTACAATATTTAGGTGATTTATGTAATGTATGTATTAATGTCTCTCTCTCTCTCTCTCTCTCTCTCTCTCTCTCTCTCTCTCTCTCATTTTAGTTTGACTAAAGAAGCTGTCCATACCTCTCCTACTATTGGCAGTAACGTGGAGGAAATTTCTGTCAAGAAAACACGCTTCCTTGTTTGGGACATTGGGGGACAGGAGACTCTTCGAGCCAGCTGGAACACATATTTCTGCAATACAGAGGTAAGTGATCGAACAGACAGACATGCAGACAGACGGACATATGTATCAGTCCTTTTAATTCTTGCTTGGCTAAAACTGTGACTGACTAACACTCTTTTTCCTACTGGCAGATTGTGATTCTGGTAGTAGATAGCACAGATCGGGAGCGTTTGACTCTTACAAAAGAGGAACTACATAGAATGCTTGCGCATGAGGTGAGCGGATATTAATTTACACTATTTTCTTCATGGCATTGATGTGCTGTTGCCATGACATGATTAACTGCCAATATATAATGTAAATCTAAACTCCCAATCCAGGATCTGCAGAATGCTTCAGTGCTGGTGTTAGCCAATAAGCAGGACATGAAGAACAGCATGACAGCAGCAGAGATTTCCCAGAGTCTTACTCTCAGTTCTCTCACAGCTCACTCCTGGCATGTCCAGGCCTGCTGTGCCTTAACTGGAGAGGGGTAAGAGTGTGTTTTTTATTTTTGTTTATTTATTTTTTGGTCAGTGGTATTGATGTAAGATCAGTGCAAATTACCGTGACTGAGTAAAGATAGGCAGTGTTTGAAGTGGAAATGATGTTTTTAACATCATTATGCATGTATTTCAGTATTTTCAGTACTGTTACTATCTATTTTAGATCCTATCTTCTTATTATCCTAGATTATATTTCTGTGGTATGGCATCTAATTTTTTGAATCTTTTTTCTACCCTCTCTAGTTTACCAGCTAGTCTGGACTGGATGCGTTCCCGGGTTGTAGCAAATTAGGCTGGAAGAAGTTCATAGTAACTCTGCAGAGCCAGAGTTTCTGTCCCAAATGTGCCTACAGTGTCAGCAAACTCTGAGTTGATGTTGCGGCTTTTTCGGAGCCCTATTCAAACTACCTGGACGTACCATGGCATACAACTTCAACTACAGGTGGATTGAACCCTGGACATGCAATATATGTCCTTATACTGACATGTACATGTGTGCAAGTTATGTCTTCATTTTAGAGGTCACATTGTTAACATTACAAACAGATTGTGTTGTCCAGTGTGGGAGAATTTGCACTGATTTTCTGAAATCCGAAAGAACTGTGAATTTTGGCCTGTGGCACAACTATACTACTTGAGAGTACGGACCACTACCCAAGCACAGCCCAATAGTATTTGGTGATAAATTCTTATGGATGTTGGTGCTCAGTTTTTATGCTTCAAGCATTACTTCAGATATTTATTAGGATGTTATTTGTGTTTGATGGACCTAATTCCAGTAAACAGGTATTGACATTTTGAAATTGAAAGCTGCTTAATCATACTATATTTTCTGGTTGTTTTTGTACAAATAAAATATTGTGAAATAAACAGTCTAAATGGTTTAATTTCAAAGAAGTGTTTTACTGGTAAACTAGAGGAATTAGTCATACAAAGACTTTCAGGTATGTTTCAAATGATGAGCTGTAATGTAGCTTGCAAATAATTTGATATAACTATCTGCAAGGTGGGCAATAACTATGCATTTCTTTATACAATTGGTCTACTGTGTTGAAAGCAGAGGTATAGTTGACGAACAGCATCCGCACGCAGTTTCCCTGTTGTTCTAGGTGAAGTAGTGCGATATGTATGGTATGGTCTTCTACATACCTATTTTCTCTATATGCAAACGGGTGTGGTTCAAAAGTGTCGGGGAGGGCGGTTTTGTTGTGTTCTCTCAAAGCATTTCATAATGACTAGACTAGTGTAATTGGGCAGTTATCATTGAGCCCTCTAGTGACTGTTTTGTTCGATAACCGGATTATTGTTACTGACTTCAGACAGGAAGATATAGCGACTGTAGACAGATTCAGATTGAAGATCTTTGTGAAGACTGCAGTAAGCTGGTCAGCACATTCTCTGAGCACACTTTCTCTTACTCTGTCAGAGCCTGGACAGAGTTAACAGCCCTGAGCACATCCCTCCCCCCGTGTTCCTGCACTATGAATAGGGGCCCTTATCTGTTGGAGGTGAATGTGGGTGATGTGAACGTCTTAATTGCTCTCACTTCAAAGTGAGCAGAGAAGAAGTGTAGTTCCTGTGCAAAATGAGGCATTAGGGTCAGAAATCTTGTGCCTATAATTTTTGTCATTTGTGAGGTGTTGTATACCCTGCCGGAGTCCAAAATCTTCATGACACAGCACACAACTGAAGCTGGTACATCTTTAGATTCTCACAGGGTTGGCCTAATCTCAATGAAGGGGTTGGCCTAATCTCAATGAAGGTCCAAAATCTTCATGACACAGAACACAACTGGAGCTGGTACAATCTCTGGATGCATTGGGATGGGTAGAGAAAAAGCAACTGTTCATAACATTAGCAAGCACTAGATAATGTGCATTTTATCAGATGTAATAGAGCACAAGATTATGGGAAGTATTATGTGTATGCCTGACTAAAGAAATATGTCTTTAATCTACATTTAAACTGGGAAAGAGCCCCAAACACTACCAGGAAGGCTATACCAAAGTTTGGGAGCTAAATACTAAAACATTCTACCACCTTTAGAATATTTCAATATTCTGCGAACTACCAGAAATCCTGAGTTTTGTGATCTCAGAGAGGTTCTGAGGGATTGTAGTGTGTTAGAAGACTGGTTAGATGCATGCAAACTAAACCATTAGCATCTGATTTTGATGAAATATATAAATGGGTATCTTCAGCATAACAATGGAATCTAATCCCATGCCTTCTAATGATGTTTCCCAAAAAAATGAGGTCCTAAAACTGATCCTTGAGGGACCCCATAATTAACTGGCAATAAACTGGAGGATTCTTCATTTAAATCTACAAAATGGTATCGATCACACATAGAATCTAAACAAATTTTAAGCCTGTCCATAAATACCTGTGTAGATCAAGTAGAACTAATAGTGACATGCATGAAGGAGCACAGTTGAACAGACACATTTTCTGTTTTGGATATAAACAGAAGGTTTGAAATGGGTCTGTAATTTTATCCTTTATCTTATGTTGTATTTCATTGTGTGTGTTGATAATGAAGAGTATGAGGTCACACATGGCAAGGACTGTACAGGGCAGCTGGATTAGAACCATGGACCCCTTCATATATAAACAAATGCTCTACCACTGAGCTATATCCCCATTTTAAGCATACGTAATGAGTGTTTTAAAGAGCTAGCTTTCTAAAGATTTTTTAACCGAAGGCTCATGAATCAAGTCAAAATGGGGAAAATGGATCTGGCCCCTCACAAGTGAGGACCTCCTCCCTGGTGGAAGTGGTTCAATGGTCTGGGGGGAATTGTAACTGTGAGTAAGTAAGTGAATAGACAAGATCCTTCATCTTATGTTATATTCCCATGTGCATTTTGGCAGTGAAGAGTGTGAGTCTTAAAAGTTCCACATTGCAAGTCCATTAGGGGGCACCCGGAGTTGAATCGGGGACCCCTTGATTTACAGTCAAATGACATCCACTGAGCTATTCACCGAATTGCATGCAGTTTCAAGCAACTGCGAATGACAACAGATCTATTTAAAGGCTAGCTTTCTAAAGCATTTTAATTTGTCATGATCAAATTCGACCAAAAGCTCATGTATCAATTAGAAAGGGTAACATGGATTCAAGCTGGGGCCATTAGTTCTTGTTATGTGAGGAAAACTGTTCCTACAGGTGGCAGAGGTCTTGTTCTTTGAGGAATATTTTTACAATGTAACCAATCTCTGTCAGTAAAGGTCATTCCATGGTCTGGGGAGTGTTGTTTATAAAACCTGTTGTCAGTTGCAGCTTTATAGACAAGATAAATCTTCACATGTTGTAATTCAACATGCATTTTGGCAACTTCAAGCCGCTTCAAGCAGCTTCGAGCAGCTTCAAGCCGCTTCAAGCCGCTACAAGTATGGAATAAAAACACTGTCAATAATAATCGTACGTAATTCAGCATTTGTGTGTAAATTTTAATTTTGCGGAGTTGGATCCCAAAATGTACGGCCATGACAGTTTACAGATACGAGATTTTGTGTGTTTGTTCAAATACAACTCCAAAATGTACGACTCTGACAGTTTACACACACAACGCTTGTTTTCACAACACCTCTTTTTCACACACAAAAACGGTCTGCGAAACAACTGTCAAAAATACGTCATCACGTTTACAGGCATTACTATCCGAGGGAAGATGAATCGATTCCACGAAGTGCGCAAGCGCCCCGCCCTCTTTTAAACCACTGGCGAAATGGCGGATCAGCAGCCAAGCGCTCACTCATCGTCAGTGTGGTACAAAGTATTAGAAAGCAATACTTGAGTAAAAGTATCATACTAGAAAAAACCGTTGGTAGAAGTGAAAGTCACCTTTTAGAATACTACTCAAGTAAAAGTCTTAAAGTATCTGATATTTACTGTACTTAAGTATCAAAAGTCATTTTCTGATATTCAATGTACTTAAGTATTTGAAGTAAAAGTAAAATTTCAGTGATTTTCGGTAGGTATAAGAGCAGGGGCGGTTCTAGGGTTTCATCTTTAGGGGTTTTAGCCCTCAGTGAGAATTTAAAACAAGAAGAGTTTTATATTATATATTATATGACTACATAGTAAGCCAAAAGTTATGGTATTATTAAATGGCAAAAGTGGACACCAAAATTTTATGCGTGATGTAATGATGCCAGTCTTGAATCAAATCAGTTCATGTATGTGTGCATTCTCTACAAACAGTGTGTCCAATGAATGCAGTCATTAAAAAACAAATATTCACAAAGACCAAATCAATAAATTTTATTTTTATTTAGTACTGTATGGATAGTTTGCATTAATATTTTGTTTGTGCTACAACTCTGTTAATAAGAATAGTGAAATTTCACTGCTTTTGGTTGCTGTATTTGCAGCTTTCCGATTAACGTTATACATTAACGCCTCCAGCTCTGACTGTGCGTGCATGCTGCGCGTACCTGTGCTTCTCCGTACAGCGTGCAATGCAATCTAGGAGTAGTGATTCACCAAACCTCTCTTATTGCAGTCACACACATTTCTTCTGATTCTATTTTGTAGTAACGAAGATGCTTAGTGGAAATATAACGGAGTAAAAGTATACATTTTATCTAGGAAAGTTGACATAAATTTTAATAGCAAAGTAAAGTACAGATACGTGACATTTCTACTTAAGTACAGTAACGAAGTGTTTTTACTCCGTTACATTACAACACTGCTCATCGTCTCAGGTAAGTTGGTTTTTCTTTCCAAATTCGGACATGTTTAAGGGTTAGTTATCACTAATAACAGAGAGGAGTAATATTACAGAGATAGGTTAACTATAGTAAGTAAGATTAGCTCTCAGAGTAAGGTTACATTAGGTGCTTAAAGAATACAGCTGTTTAGGAGGTCATCACTGCAGTCTGTAGCGTGATGAGATAGACCTGAGATAGTGTTTTTATTCCATATACGAGCAGCTTCAAGCCGCTTCAAGCTACTTCAAGCCGCTTCAAGCTGCTTCAAGCAACTTCAACTGACAACAGGTGTGTTTTAAATGGCAAATGATCTTGTCATGATCATATTCGACCAATGGCTCATGGATCAATCAGAAAGGGTAACATGGATTCATGCTGGGGCCATTAGTTCTTGTTCTTTGAGGAATATTTTTACAATGAAACCAATCTCTGTCAGTAAAGGTAGTTCCATGGTCTGGGGGAGTGTTGTTTATAAAACCTGTTGTCAGTGGCAGCTTTATAGACAAGATAAATCATCACATGTATTTCCATGTGCATTTTGGAAGTGAAGAGTATAAGTGTTTCTAATAAAGCAGTCAGTAAGGGTATAGACAAGATCCCCAAGTATATACTGTTCATTTCCATGCGAGTATTGGCAGTGTAGTCCAGAAGGGGACACCCGGAGTTGAACCGGGGACCTCTTGATCTGCAGTCAAATGCTCTACCACTGAGCTATACCCCCAGGTGCATCATCATCAAGCAGCTTCAACTGACAACAGGTGTGTTTTAAATGGCTAGCTTTCTAAAGCAAGTGATCTTGTCATAATCATATTCGACCAATGGCTCATGGATCAATCAGAAAGGGTAACATGGATTCATGCTGCGGCCATTAGTTCTTGTTCTTTGAGGAATATTTTTACAATGAAACCAATCTCTGTCAGTAACGGTCGTTCCATGGTCTGGGGGAGTGTTGTTTATAAAACCTGTTGTCCAGTGGCAGCTTTCCAGACAAGATAAATAATCACATGTTGTATTTCCACATGCATTTTGGCAGCTTCAATCCGCTTCAAGCAACTTCAAGCCGCTTCAAGCAGCTTCAAGCCGCTACAAGCAACTTCAAGCCGCTTCAAGCCGCTTCAAGCAACTTCAACTGACAACATGTGTGTTTTAAATGGCAATTGATCTTGTCATATTCATATTCGATCAATGGCTCATGGATCAATCAGAAAGGGTAACATGGATTCATGCTGGGGCCATTAGTTCTTGTTCTTTGAGGAATATTTTTAACAATGAAACCAATCTCTGTCAGTAAAGGTCGTTCCATGGTCTGGGGGAGTGTTGTTTATAAAACCTGTTGTCAGTGGCAGCTTTATAGACAAGATAAATAATCACATGTTGTATTTCCACATGCTATACCCTCAGTTGCATCATCATCAAGCAGCTTCAACTGACAACAGGTGTGTTTTAAATGGCTAGCTTTCTAAAGCAAGTGATCTTGTCATAATCATATTCGACCAATGGCTCATGGATCAATCAGAAAGGGTAACATGGATTCATGCTGGGGCCATTAGTTCTTGTTCTTTGGGGAATATTTTTAACAATGAAACCAATCTCTGTCAGTAAAGGCCGTTCCATGGTCTGGGGGAGTGTTGTTTATAAAACCTGTTGTCAGTTGCAGCTTTATAGACAAGATAAATCATCACATGTATTTCCATGTGCATTTTGGAAGTGAAGAGTATAAGTGTTTCTAATAAAGCAGTCAGTAAGCATATAGACAAGATCACCAAGTATATACTGTCCATTTCCATGCAAGTATTGGCAGTGAAGTCCAGAAGGGGGCACCCGGAGTTGAACCGGGGACCTCTTGATCTGCAGTCAAATGCTCTGCTACTGAGCTATACCCCCAGGTGCATCATCATCAAGCAACTTCAACTGACAACAGGTGTGTTTTAAATGGCTAGCTTTCTAAAGCAAGTGATCTTGTCATAATCATATTGGACCAATGTCTCTTGGATCAATCAGAAAGGGTAACATGGATTCATGCTGGGGCCATTAGTTCTTGTTCGTTGAGGAATATTTTTACAATGAAGCCAATCTCTGTCAGTAAGGGTCGTTCCATGGTCTGGGGGAGTGTTGTTGATAAAACCTGTTGTCAGTTGCAGCTTTATAGACAAGATAAATAATCACATGTTGTATTTCCACATGCTATACCCGCAGTTGCATCATCATCAAGCAGCTTCAACTGACAACTGGTGTGTTTTAAATGGCTAGCTTTCTAAAGCAAGTGATCTTGTCATAATCATATTCGACCAATGGCTCATGGATCAATCAGAAAGGGTAACATGGATTCATGCTGGGGCCATTAGTTCTTGTTCTTTGAGGAATATTTTTACAATGAAACCAATCTCTGTCAGTAAAGGTCGTTCCATGGTCTGGGGGAGTGTTGTTTAAAAAAACCTTTTGTCAGTTGCAGCTTTATAGACAAGATAAATCTTCACATGTTGTAATTCCACATGCATTTTGGCAACTTCGAGTCAATTCAAGCCGCTACAAGCCGCTTCAAGCCGCTACAAGCCGTTTCAAGCCGCTTCAAGCAACTTCAACTGACAACATGTGTGTTTTAAATGGCAATTGATCTTGTCATAATCATATTCGACCAATGGCTCATGATCAATCAGAAAGGGTAACATGGATTCATGCTGGGGCCATTAGGTCTTGTTCTTTGAGGAATATTTTTAACAATGAAACCAATCTCTGTCAGTAAAGGTCGTTCCATGGTCTGGGGGAGTGTTTTTTATAAAACCTGTTGTCAGTTGCAGCTTTATAGACAAGATAAATCATCACATGTATTTCCATGTGCATTTTGGAAGTGAAGAGTATAAGTGTTTCTAATAAAGCAGTCAGTAAGGATATAGACAAGATCACCAAGTATATACTGTCCATTTCCATGCAAGTATTGGCAGTGAAGTCCAGAAGGGAGCACCCTGAGTTGAACCGGGGACCTCTTGATCTGCAGTCAAATGCTCTACCACTGAGCTATACCCCCAGGTGCATCATCAACAAGCAGCTTCAACTGACAACAGGTGTGTTTTAAATGGCTAGCTTTCTAAAGCAAGTGATCTTGTCATATTAAAATTCGATCAATGGCTCATGGATCAATCAGAAAGGGTAACATGGATTCATGCTGGGGCCATTAGTTCTTGTTCTTTGAGGAATATTTTTAACAATGAAACCAATCTCTGTCAGTAAAGGTCGTTCCATGGTCTGGGGGAGTGTTTTTTATAAAACCTGTGGTCAGTTGCAGCTTTATAGACAAGATAAATCTTCACATGTTGTAATTCCACATGCATTTTGGCAACTTCAAGTCAATTCAAGCCGCTACAAGCCGCTTCAAGCCGCTACAAGCCGTTTCAAGCCGCTTCAAGCAACTTCAACTGACAACATGTGTGTTTTAAATGGCAATTGATCTTGTCATAATCATATTCGAACAATGGCTCATGATCAATCAGAAAGGGTAACATGGATTCATGCTGGGGCCATTAGGTCTTGTTCTTTGAGGAATATTTTTAACAATGAAACCAATCTCTGTCAGTAAAGGTCGTTCCATGGTCTGGGGGAGTGTTGTTTATAAAACCTGTTGTCAGTTGCAGCTTTATAGACAAGATAAATCATCACACGTATTTCCATGTGCATTTTGGAAGTGAAGAGTATAAGTGTTTCTAATAAAGCAGTCAGTAAGGATATAGACAAGATCACCAAGTATATACTGTCCATTTCCATGCAAGTATTGGCAGTGAAGTCCAGAAGGGGGCACCCGGAGTTGAACCGGGGACCTCTTGATCTGCAGTCAAATGCTCTACCACTGAGCTATACCCCCAGGTGCATCATCATCAAGCAGCTTCAACTGACAACAGGTGTGTTTTAAATGGCTAGCTTTCTAAAGCAAGTGATCTTGTCATATTAAAATTCGATCAATGGCTCATGGATCAATCAGAAAGGGTAACATGGATTCATGCTGGGGCCATTAGTTCTTGTTCTTTGAGGAATATTTTTAACAATGAAACCAATCTCTGTCAGTAAAGGTCGTTCCATGGTCTGGGGGAGTGTTTTTTATAAAACCTGTGGTCAGTTGCAGCTTTATAGACAAGATAAATAATCACATGTTGTATTTCCACATGCTATACCCCCAGTTGCGTCATCGTCAAGCAGCTTCAACTGACAACTGGTGTGTTTTAAATGGCTAGCTTTCTAAAGCAAGTGATCTTGTCATAATCATATTCGACCAATGGCTCATGGATCAATCACAAAGGGTAACATGGATTCATGCTGGGGCCATTAGTTCTTGTTCTTTGAGGAATATTTTTACAATGAAACCAATCTCTGTCAGTAAAGGTAGTTTCATGGTCTGGGGGAGTGTTGTTTATAAAACCTGTTGTCAGTTGCAGCTTTATAGACAAGATAAATCATCACATGTATTTCCATGTGCATTTTGGAAGTGAAGAGTATAAGTGTTTCTAATAAAGCAGTCAGTAAGGGTATAGACAAGATCTCCAAGTATATACTGTCCATTTCCACGCAATTATTGGCAGTGAAGTCCAGAAGGGGGCACCCGGAGCTGAACGGGGGACCTCTTGATCTGCAGTCAAATGCTCTACCACTGAGCTATACCCCCAGGTGCATCATCATCAAGCAGCTTCAACTGACAACAGGTGTGTTTTAAATGGCTAGCTTTCTAAAGCAAGTAATCTTGTCATATTCTTATTCGATCAATGGCTCATGGATCAATCAGAAAGGGTAACATGGATTCATGCTGGGGCCATTAGTTCTTGTTCTTTGAGGAATATTTTTAACAATGAAACCAATCTCTGTCAGTAAAGGTCGTTCCATGGTCTGGGGGAGTGTTGTTTATAAAACCTGTTGTCAGTGGCAGCTTTATAGACAAGATAAATAATCACATGTTGTATTTCCACATGCTATACCCTCAGTTGCATCATCATCAAGCAGCTTCAACTGACAACTGGTGTGTTTTAAATGGCTAGCTTTCTAAAGCAAGTGATCTTGTCATAATCATATTCGACCAATGGCTCATGGATCAATCAGAAAGGGTAACATGGATTCATGCTGGGGCCATTAGTTCTTGTTCTTTGAGGAATATTTTTACAATGAAACCAATCTCTGTCAGTAAAGGTAGTTTCATGGTCTGGGGAAGTGTTGTTTATAAAACCTGTTGTCAGTTGCAGCTTTATAGACAAGATAAATCATCACATGTATTTCCATGTGCATTTTGGAAGTGAAGAGTATAAGTGTTTCTAATAAAGCAGTCAGTAAGGGTATAGACAAGATCCCCAAGTATATACTGTCCATTTCCACGCAAGTATTGGCAGTGAAGTCCAGAAGGGGGCAGCCGGAGTTGAACAGGGGACCTCTTGATCTGCAGTCAAATGCTCTACCACTGAGCTATACCCCCAGGTGCATCATCATCAAGCAGCTTCAACTGACAACAGGTGTGTTTTAAATGGCTAGCTTTCTAAAGCAAGTAATCTTGCTTTAGAAGATTACTTTTTAACAATGAAACCAATCTCTGTCAGTAAAGGTCGTTCCATGGTCTGGGGGAGTGTTGTTTATAAAACCTGTTGTCAGTGGCAGCTTTATAGACAAGATAAATAATCACATGTTGTATTTCCACATGCTATACCCTCAGTTGCATCATCATCAAGCAGCTTCAACTGACAACAGGTGTGTTTTAAATGGCTAGCTTTCTAAAGCAAGTGATCTTGTCATAATCATATTCGACCAATGGCTCATGGATCAATCAGAAAGGGTAACATGGATTCATGCTGGGGCCATTAGTTCTTGTTCGTTGAGGAATATTTTACTATGAAACCAATCTCTGTCAGTAAGGGTCGTTCCATGGTCTGGGGGAGTGTTTATAAAACCTGTTGTCAGTTGCAGCTTTATAGACAAGATAAATCATCACATGTATTTCCATGTGCATTTTGGAAGTGAAGAGTATAAGTGTTTCTAATAAAGCAGTCAGTAAGGGTATAGACAAGATCCCCAAGTATATACTGTCCATTTCCATGCGAGTATTGGCAGTGAAGTCCAGAAGGGGACACCCGGAGTTGAACCGGGGACCTAAGGATCTGCAGTCAAATGCTCTACCACTGAGCTATACCCCCAGGTGCATCATCATCAAGCAGCTTCAACTGACAACAGGTGTGTTTTAAATGGCTAGCTTTCTAAAGCAAGTAATCTTGTCATATTAAAATTCGATCAATGGCTCATGGATCAATCAGAAAGGGTAACATGGATTCATGCTGGGGCCATTAGTTCTTGTTCTTTGAGGAATATTTTTAACAATGAAACCAATCTCTGTCAGTAAAGGTCGTTCCATGGTCTGGGGGAGTGTTGTTTATAAAACCTGTTGTCAGTGGCAGCTTTATAGACAAGATAAATAATCACATGTTGTATTTCCACATGCTATACCCTCAGTTGCATCATCAAGCAGCTTCAACTGACAACAGGTGTTTTAAATGGCTAGCTTTCTAAAGCAAGTGATCTTGTCATAATCATATTCGACCAATGGCTCATGGATCAATCAGAAAGGGTAACATGGATTCATGCTGGGGCCATTAGTTCTTGTTCGTTGAGGAATATTTTTACAATGAAACCAATCTCTGTCAGTAAGGGTCGTTCCATGGTCTGGGGGAGTGTTTATAAAACCTGTTGTCAGTTGCAGCTTTATAGACAAGATAAATCATCACTTGTATTTCCATGTGCATTTTGGAAGTGAAGAGTATAAGTGTTTCTAATAAAGCAGTCAGTAAGGGTATAGACAAGATCCCCAAGTATATACTGTCCATTTCCATGCGAGTATTGGCAGTGAAGTCCAGAAGGGGACACCCAGAGTTGAACCGGGGACCTCTTCGTCTGCAGTCAAATGCTCTACCACTGAGCTATACCCCCAGGTGCAGCAACATCAAGCAGCTTCAACTGACAACAGGTGTGTTTTAAATGGCTAGCTTTCTAAAGCAAGTGATCTTGTCATAATCATATTCGACCAATGGCTCATGGATCAATCAGAAAGGGTAACATGGATTCATGCTGGGGCCATTAGTTCTTGTTCGTTGAGGAATATTTTTACAATGAAACCAATCTCTGTCAGTAAGGGTCGTTCCATGGTCTGGGGGAGTGTTTATAAAACCTGTTGTCAGTTGCAGCTTTATAGACAAGATAAATCATCACTTGTATTTCCATGTGCATTTTGGAAGTGAAGAGTATAAGTGTTTCTAATAAAGCAGTCAGTAAGGGTATAGACAAGATCCCCAAGTATATACTGTCCATTTCCATGCGAGTATTGGCAGTGAAGTCCAGAAGGGGACACCCAGAGTTGAACCGGGGACCTCTTCATCTGCAGTCAAATGCTCTACCACTGAGCTATACCCCCAGGTGCAGCAACATCAAGCAGCTTCAACTGACAACAGGTGTGTTTTAAATGGCTAGCTTTCTAAAGCAAGTGATCTTGCTTTAGAAGATTACTTTTTAACAATGAAACCAATCTCTGTCAGTAAAGGTCGTTCCATGGTCTGGGGGAGTGTTGTTTATAAAACCTGTTGTCAGTGGCAGCTTTATAGACAAGATAAATAATCACATGTTGTATTTCCACATGCTATACCCTCAGTTGCATCATCATCAAGCAGCTTCAACTGACAACAGGTGTGTTTTAAATGGCTAGCTTTCTAAAGCAAGTGATCTTGTCATATTCATATTCGATCAATGGCTCATGGATCAATCAGAAAGGGTAACATGGATTCATGCTGGGGCCATTAGTTCTTGTTCTTTGAGGAATATTTTTAACAATGAAACCAATCTCTGTCAGTAAAGGTCGTTCCATGGTCTGGGGGAGTGTTGTTTATAAAACCTGTTGTCAGTTGCAGCTTTATAGACAAGATAAATCTTCACATGTTGTAATTCCACATGCATTCTGGCAACTTCAAGTCACTTCAAACCGCTTCAAGCCGCTACAAGCCGCTACAAGCCGTTTCAAGCCGCTTCAAGCAACTTCAACTGACAACATGTGTGTTTTAAATGGCAATTGATCTTGTCATAATCATATTCAACCAATGGCTCATGATCAATCAGAAAGGGTAACATGGATTCATGCTGGGGCCATTAGTTCTTGTTCTTTGAGGAATATTTTTAACAATGAAACCAATCTCTGTCAGTAAGGGTCGTTCCATGGTCTGGGGGAGTGTTGTTTATAAAACCTGTTGTCAGTTGCAGCTTTATAGACAAGATAAATCATCACATGTATTTCCATGTGCATTTTGGAAGTGAAGAGTATAAGTGTTTCTAATAAAGCAGTCAGTAAGGATATAGACAAGATCACCAAGTATATACTGTCCATTTCCATGCAAGTATTGGCAGTGAAGTCCAGAAGGGGGCACCCAGAGTTGAACCGGGGACCTCTTGATTTGCAGTCAAATGCTCTACCACTGAGCTATACCCCCAGGTGCATCATCATCAAGCAGCTTCAACTGACAACAGGTGTGTTTTAAATGGCTAGCTTTCTAAAGCAAGTGATCTTGTCATATTCATATTCGATCAATGGCTCATGGATCAAACAGAAAGGGTAACATGGATTCATGCTGGGGCCATTAGTTCTTGTTCTTTGAGGAATATTTTTACAATGAAACCAATCTCTGTCAGTAAGGGTCGTTCCATGGTCTTGGGGAGTGTTGTTTATGAAACCTGTTGTCAGTTGCAGCTTTATAGACAAGATAAATCATCACATGTATTTCCATGTGCATTTTGGAAGTGAAGAGTATAAGTGTTTCTAATAAAGCAGTCAGTAAGGATATAGACAAGATCCCCAAGTATATACTGTCCATTTCCATGCAAGTATTGGCAGTGAAGTCCAGAAGGGGGCACCCGGAGTTGAACCGGGGACCTCTTGATCTGCAGTCAAATGCTCTGCTACTGAGCTATACCCCCAGGTGCATCATCATGAAGCAGCTTCAACTGACAACAGGTGTATTTTAAATGGATAGCTTTCTAAAGCAAGTGATCTTGTCATAATCATATTCGACCAATGGCTCATGGATCAATCAGAAAGGCTAACATGGATTCATGCTGGGGCCATTAGTTCTTGTTCTTTGAGGAATATTTTTACAATGAAACCAATCTCTGTCAGTAAAGGTCGTTCCATGGTCTGGGGGAGTGTTGTTTAAAAAAACCTTTTGTCAGTTGCAGCTTTATAGACAAGATAAATCTTCACATGTTGTAATTCCACATGCATTTTGGCAACTTCAAGTCAATTCAAGCCGCTACAAGCCGCTACAAGCCGCTTCAAGCCGCTACAAGCCGTTTCAAGCCGCTTCAAGCAACTTCAACTGACAACATGTGTGTTTTAAATGGCAATTGATCTTGTCATAATCATATTCGACCAATGGCTCATGATCAATCAGAAAGGGTAACATGGATTCATGCTGGGGCCATTAGTTCTTGTTCGTTGAGGAATATTTTTACAATGAAGCCAATCTCTGTCAGTAAGGGTCGTTCCATGGTCTGGGGGAGTGTTGTTGATAAAACCTGTTGTCAGTTGCAGCTTTATAGACAAGATAAATAATCACATGTTGTATTTCCACATGCTATACCCGCAGTTGCAAGTATTGGCAGTGATTATTTATCTTGTCTATAAAGCAGGTGTGTTTTAAATGGCTAGCTTTCTAAAGCAAGTGATCTTGTCATATTAAAATTCGATCAATGGCTCATGGATCAAACAGAAAGGGTAACATGGATTCATGCTGGGGCCATTAGTTCTTGTTCTTTGAGGAATATTTTTACAATGAAACCAATCTCTGTCAGTAAGGGTCGTTCCATGGTCTTGGGGAGTGTTGTTTATGAAACCTGTTGTCAGTTGCAGCTTTATAGACAAGATAAATCATCACATGTATTTCCATGTGCATTTTGGAAGTGAAGAGTATAAGTGTTTCTAATAAAGCAGTCAGTAAGGGTATAGACAAGATCCCCAAGTATATACTGTCCATTTCCATGCGAGTATTGGCAGTGAAGTCCAGAAGGGGGCACCCGGAGTTGAACCGGGGACCTCTTGATCTGCAGTCAAATGCTCTACCACTGAGCTATACCCCCAGGTGCATCATCATCAAGCAGCTTCAACTGACATCAGGTGTGTTTTAAATGGCTTGCTTTCTAAAGCAAGTGATCTTGTCGTATTAAAATTCGATCAATGGCTCATGGATCAATCAGAAAGGGTAACATGGATTCATGCTGGGGCCATTAGTTCTTGTTCTTTGAGGAATATTTTTAACAATGAAACCAATCTCTGTCAGTAAAGGTCGTTCCATGGTCTGGGGGAGTGTTTTTTATAAAACCTGTGGTCAGTTGCAGCTTTATAGACAAGATAAATAATCACATGTTGTATTTCCACATGCTATACCCCCAGTTGCATCATCGTCAAGCAGCTTCAACTGACAACTGGTGTGTTTTAAATGGCTAGCTTTCTAAAGCAAGTGATCTTGTCATAATCATATTCGACCAATGGCTCATGGATCAATCAGAAAGGGTAACATGGATTCATGCTGGGGCCATTAGTTCTTGTTCGTTGAAGAATATTTTACAATGAAACCAAACTCTGTCAGTAAGGGTCGTTCCATGGTCTGGAGGAGTGTTGTTTATAAAACCTGTTGTCAGTTGCAGCTTTATAGACAAGATAAATCATCACATGTATTTCCATGTGCATTTTGGAAGTGAAGAGTATAAGTGTTTCTAATAAAGAAGTCAGTAAGGGTATAGACAAGATCCCCAAGTATATACTGTCCATTTCCACGCAAGTATTGGCAGTGAAGTCCAGAAGGGGGCACCCGGAGTTGAACGGGGGACCTCTTGATATTCAGTCAAATGCTCTACCACTGAGCTATACCCCCAGGTGCATCATCATCAAGCAGCTTCAACTGACAACAGGTGTGTTTTAAATGGCTAGCTTTCTAAAGCAAGTAATCTTTTCATATTCATAATCGATCAATGGCTCATGGATCAATCAGAAAGGGTAACATGGATTCATGCTGGGGCCATTAGTTCTTGTTCTTTGAGGAATATTTTTAACAATGAAACCAATCTCTGTCAGTAAAGGTCGTTCCATGGTCTGGGGGAGTGTTGTTTATAAAACCTGTTGTCAGTTGCAGCTTTATAGACAAGATAAATAATCACATGTTGTATTTCCACATGCTATACCCTCAGTTGCATCATCATCAAGCAGCTTCAACTGACAACAGGTGTGTTTTAAATGGCTAGCTTTCTAAAGCAAGTGATCTTGTCATAATCATATTCGACCAATGGCTCATGGATCAATCAGAAAGGGTAACATGGATTCATGCTGGGGCCATTAGTTCTTGTTCTTTGAGGAATATTTTTACAATGAAACAAATCTCTGTCAGTAAAGGTCGTTCCATGGTCTGGGGGAGTGTTGTTTATAAAACCTGTTGTCAGTTGCAGCTTTATAGACAAGAAAAATCATCACATGTATTTCCATGTGCATTTTGTAAGTGAAGAGTATAAGTGTTTCTAATAAAGCAGTCAGTAAGGATATAGACAAGATCACCAAGTATATACTGTCCATTTCCATGCAAGTATTGGCAGTGAAGTCCAGAATGGGGCACCCAGAGTTGAACCGGGGACCTCTTGATCTGCAGTCAAATGCTCTACCACTGAGCTATACCCCCAGGTGCAGCATCATCAAGCAGCTTCATCTGACAACAGGTGTGTTTTAAATGGCTAGCTTTCTAAAGCAAGTGATCTTGTCATAATCATATTCGATCAATGGCTCATGGATCAATCAGAAAGAGTAACATGGATTCATGCTGGGGCCATTAGTTCTAGTTCTTTGACGAATATTTTTACAATGAAACCAATCTCTGTCAGTAAAGATAGTTCCATGGTCTGGGGGAGTGTTGTTTATAAAACCTGTTGTCAGTGGCAGCTTTATAGACAAGATAAATAATCACATGTTGTATTTCCACATGCTATACCCTCAGTTGCATCATCATCAAGCAGCTTCACTGACAACTGGTGTGTTTTAAATGGCTAGCTTTCTAAAGCAAGTGATCTTGTCATAATCATATTCGACCAATGGCTCATGGATCAATCAGAAAGGGTAACATGGATTCATGCTGGGGCCATTAGTTCTTGTTCTTTGAGGAATATTTTTACAATGAAACCAATCTCTGTCAGTAAAGGTAGTTTCATGGTCTGGGGAAGTGTTGTTTATAAAACCTGTTGTCAGTTGCAGCTTTATAGACAAGATAAATCATCACATGTATTTCCATGTGCATTTTGGAAGTGAAGAGTATAAGTGTTTCTAATAAAGCAGTCAGTAAGGGTATAGACAAGATCCCCAAGTATATACTGTCCATTTCCACGCAAGTATTGGCAGTGAAGTCCAGAAGGGGGCAGCCGGAGTTGAACGGGGGACCTCTTGATCTGCAGTCAAATGCTCTACCACTGAGCTATACCCCCAGGTGCATCATCATCAAGCAGCTTCAACTGACAACAGGTGTGTTTTAAATGGCTAGCTTTCTAAAGCAAGTAATCTTGCTTTAGAAGATTACTTTTTAACAATGAAACCAATCTCTGTCTGTAAAGGTCGTTCCATGGTCTGGGGGAGTGTTGTTTATAAAACCTGTTGTCAGTGGCAGCTTTATAGACAAGATAAATAATCACATGTTGTATTTCCACATGCTATACCCTCAGTTGCATCATCATCAAGCAGCTTCAACTGACAACAGGTGTGTTTTAAATGGCTAGCTTTCTAAAGAAAGTGATCTTGTCATAATCATATTCGACCAATGGCTCATGGATCAATCAGAAAGGGTAACATGGATTCATGCTGGGGCCATTTGTTCTTGTTCGTTGAGGAATATTTTACAATGAAACCAAACTCTGTCAGTAAGGGTCGTTCCATGGTCTGGGGGAGTGTTTATAAAACCTGTTGTTAGTTGCAGCTTTATAGACAAGATAAATCATCACATGTATTTCCATGTGCATTTTGGAAGTGAAGAGCATAAGTGTTTCTAATAAAGCAGTCAGTAAGGGTATAGACAAGATCCCCAAGTATATACTGTCCATTTCCATGCGAGTATTGGCAGTGAAGTCAAGAAGGGGACACCCGGAGTTGAACCGGGGACCTCTTGATCTGCAGTCAAATGCTCTACCACTGAGCTATACCCCCAGGTGCATCATCAACAAGCAGCTTCAACTGACAACAGGTGTGTTTTAAATGGCTAGCTTTCTAAAGCAAGTGATCTTGTCATATTAAAATTCGATCAATGGCTCATGGATCAATCAGAAAGGGTAACATCGATTCATGCTGGGGCCATTAGTTCTTGTTCTTTGAGGAATATTTTTAACAATGAAACCAATCTCTGTCAGTAAGGGTCGTTCCATGGTCTGGGGGAGTGTTGTTTATAAAACCTGTTGTCAGTGGCAGCTTTATAGACAAGATAAATAATCACATGTTGTATTTCCACATGCTATACCCTCAGTTGCATCATCAAGCAGCTTCAACTGACAACAGGTGTTTTAAATGGCTAGCTTTCTAAAGCAAGTGATCTTGTCATAATCATATTCGACCAATGGCTCATGGATCAATCAGAAAGGGTAACATGGATTCATGCTGGGGCCATTAGTTCTTGTTCGTTGAGGAATATTTTTACAATGAAACCAATCTCTGTCAGTAAGGGTCGTTCCATGGTCTGGGGGAGTGTTTATAAAACCTGTTGTCAGTTGCAGCTTTATAGACAAGATAAATCATCACTTGTATTTCCATGTGCATTTTGGAAGTGAAGAGTATAAGTGTTTCTAATAAAGCAGTCAGTAAGGGTATAGACAAGATCCCCAAGTATATACTGTCCATTAATATGCGAGTATTGGCAGTGAAGTCCAGAAGGGGACACCCAGAGTTGAACCGGGGACCTCTTGATCTGCAGTCAAATGCTCTACCACTGAGCTATACCCCCAGGTGCAACAACATCAAGCAGCTTCAACTGACAACAGGTGTGTTTTAAATGGCTAGCTTTCTAAAGCAAGTGATCTTGTCATAATCATATTCGACCAATGGCTCATGGATCAATCAGAAAGGGTAACATGGATTCATGCTGGGGCCATTAGTTCTTGTTCGTTGAGGAATATTTTTACAATGAAACCAATCTCTGTCAGTAAGGGTCGTTCCATGGTCTGGGGGAGTGTTTATAAAACCTGTTGTCAGTTGCAGCTTTATAGACAAGATAAATCATCAAGCAACATCAAACAGCTTCAACTGACAACAGGTGTGTTTTAAATGGCTAGCTTTCTAAAGCAAGTAATCTTGTCATATTCTTATTCGATCAATGGCTCATGGATCAATCAGAAAGGGTAACATGGATTCATGCTGGGGCCATTAGTTCTTGTTCTTTGAGGACTATTTTTAACAATGAAACCAATCTCTGTCAGTAAAGGTCGTTCCATGGTCTGGGGGAGTGTTGTTTATAAAACCTGTTGTCAGTGGCAGCTTTATAGACAAGATAAATAATCACATGTTGTATTTCCACATGCTATACCCTCAGTTGCATCATCATCAAGCAGCTTCAACTGACAACAGGTGTGTTTTAAATGGCTAGCTTTCTAAAGCAAGTGATCTTGTCATAATCATATTCGACCAATGGCTCATGGATCAATCAGAAAGGGTAACATGGATTCATGCTGGGAATATTTTTACAATGAAACCAATCTCTGTCAGTAAAGGTCGTTCCATGGTCTTGGGGAGTGTTGTTTATAAAACCTGTTGTCAGTTGCAGCTTTATAGACAAGATAAATCATCACATGTATTTCCATGTGCATTTTGGAAGTGAAGAGTATAAGTGTTTCTAATAAAGCAGTCAGTAAGGATATAGACAAGATCCCCAAGTATATACTGTCCATTTCCATGCAAGTATTGGCAGTGAAGTCCAGAAGGGGGCACCCAGAGTTGAACCAGGGACCTCTTGATCTGCAGTCAAATGCTCTACCACTGAGCTATACCCCCAGGTGCATCATCATCAAGCAGCTTCAACTGACAACAGGTGTGTTTTAAATGGCTTGCTTTCTAAAGCAAGTGATCTTGTCATATTAAAATTCGATCAATGGCTCATGGATCAATCAGAAAGGGTAACATGGATTCATGCTGGGGCCATTAGTTCTTGTTCTTTGAGGAATATTTTTAACAATGAAACCAATCTCTGTCAGTAAAGGTCGTTCCATGGTCTGGGGGAGTGTTTTTTATAAAACCTGTGTTCAGTTGCAGCTTTATAGACAAGATAAATAATCACATGTTGTATTTCCACATGCTATACCCCCAGTTGCATCATCGTCAAGCAGCTTCAACTGACAACAGGTGTGTTTTAAATGGCTAGCTTTCTAAAGCAAGTGATCTTGTCATATTAAAATTCGATCAATGGCTCATGGATCAAACAGAAAGGGTAACATGGATTCATGCTGGGGCCATTAGTTCTTGTTCTTTGAAGAATATTTTTACAATGAAACCAATCTCTGTCAGTAAGGGTCGTTCCATGGTCTGGGGGAGTGTTGTTTATAAAACCTGTTGTCAGTTGCAGCTTTATAGACAAGATAAATCATCACATGTATTTCCATGTGCATTTTGGAAGTGAAGAGTATAAGTGTTTCTAATAAAGCAGTCAGTAAGGATATAGACAAGATCCCCAAGTATATACTGTCCATTTCCACGCGAGTATTGGCAGTGAAGTCCAGAAGGGGGCACCCGGAGTTGAACCGGGGACCTCTTGATCTGCAGTCAAATGCTCTACCACTGAGCTATACCCCCAGGGTGCATCAACATCAAGCAGCTTCAACTGACAACAGGTGTGTTTAAAATGGATAGCTTTCTAAAGCAAGTGATCTTGTCATAATCATATTCGACCAATGGCTCATGGATCAATCAGAAAGGCTAACATGGATTCATGCTGGGGCCATTAGTTCTTGTTCTTTGAGGAATATTTTTAACAATGAAACCAATCTCTGTCAGTAAAGGTCGTTCCATGGTCTGAGGGAGTGTTGGTTATAAAACCTGTTGTCAGTGGCAGCTTTATAGACAAGATAAATAATCACATGTTGTATTTCCACATGCTATACCCTCAGTTGCATCATCATCAAGCAGCTTCACTGACAACTGGTGTGTTTTAAATGGCTAGCTTTCTAAAGCAAGTGATCTTGTCATAATCATATTCGACCAATGGCTCATGGATCAATCAGAAAGGGTAACATGGATTCATGCTGGGGCCATTAGTTCTTGTTCTTTGAGGAATATTTTTACAATGAAACCAATCTCTGTCAGTAAAGGTAGTTTCATGGTCTGGGGAAGTGTTGTTTATAAAACCTGTTGTCAGTTGCAGCTTTATAGACAAGATAAATCATCACATGTATTTCCATGTGCATTTTGGAAGTGAAGAGTATAAGTGTTTCTAATAAAGCAGTCAGTAAGGGTATAGACAAGATCCCCAAGTATATACTGTCCATTTCCACGCAAGTATTGGCAGTGAAGTCCAGAAGGGGGCAGCCGGAGTTGAACGGGGGACCTCTTGATCTGCAGTCAAATGCTCTACCACTGAGCTATACCCCCAGGTGCATCATCATCAAGCAGCTTCAACTGACAACAGGTGTGTTTTAAATGGCTAGCTTTCTAAAGCAAGTAATCTTGCTTTAGAAGATTACTTTTTAACAATGAAACCAATCTCTGTCTGTAAAGGTCGTTCCATGGTCTGGGGGAGTGTTGTTTATAAAACCTGTTGTCAGTGGCAGCTTTATAGACAAGATAAATAATCACATGTTGTATTTCCACATGCTATACCCTCAGTTGCATCATCATCAAGCAGCTTCAACTGACAACAGGTGTGTTTTAAATGGCTAGCTTTCTAAAGAAAGTGATCTTGTCATAATCATATTCGACCAATGGCTCATGGATCAATCAGAAAGGGTAACATGGATTCATGCTGGGGCCATTTGTTCTTGTTCGTTGAGGAATATTTTACTATGAAACCAATCTCTGTCAGTAAGGGTCGTTCCATGGTCTGGGGGAGTGTTTATAAAACCTGTTGTCAGTTGCAGCTTTATAGACAAGATAAATCATCACATGTATTTCCATGTGCATTTTGGAAGTGAAGAGTATAAGTGTTTCTAATAAAGCAGTCAGTAAGGGTATAGACAAGATCCCCAAGTATATACTGTCCATTTCCATGCGAGTATTGGCAGTGAAGTCCAGAAGGGGACACCCGGAGTTGAACCGGGGACCTCTTGATCTGCAGTCAAATGCTCTACCACTGAGCTATACCCCCAGGTGCATCATCATCAAGCAGCTTCAACTGACAACAGGTGTGTTTTAAATGGCTAGCTTTCTAAAGCAAGTAATCTTGTCATATTAAAATTCGATCAATGGCTCATGGATCAATCAGAAAGGGTAACATGGATTCATGCTGGGGCCATTAGTTCTTGTTCTTTGAGGAATATTTTTAACAATGAAACCAATCTCTGTCAGTAAGGGTCGTTCCATGGTCTGGGGGAGTGTTGTTTATAAAACCTGTTGTCAGTGGCAGCTTTATAGACAAGATAAATAATCACATGTTGTATTTCCACATGCTATACCCTCAGTTGCATCATCAAGCAGCTTCAACTGACAACAGGTGTTTTAAATGGCTAGCTTTCTAAAGCAAGTGATCTTGTCATAATCATATTCGACCAATGGCTCATGGATCAATCAGAAAGGGTAACATGGATTCATGCTGGGGCCATTAGTTCTTGTTCGTTGAGGAATATTTTTACAATGAAACCAATCTCTGTCAGTAAGGGTCGTTCCATGGTCTGGGGGAGTGTTTATAAAACCTGTTGTCAGTTGCAGCTTTATAGACAAGATAAATCATCACTTGTATTTCCATGTGCATTTTGGAAGTGAAGAGTATAAGTGTTTCTAATAAAGCAGTCAGTAAGGGTATAGACAAGATCCCCAAGTATATACTGTCCATTAATATGCGAGTATTGGCAGTGAAGTCCAGAAGGGGACACCCAGAGTTGAACCGGGGACCTCTTGATCTGCAGTCAAATGCTCTACCACTGAGCTATACCCCCAGGTGCAACAACATCAAGCAGCTTCAACTGACAACAGGTGTGTTTTAAATGGCTAGCTTTCTAAAGCAAGTGATCTTGTCATAATCATATTCGACCAATGGCTCATGGATCAATCAGAAAGGGTAACATGGATTCATGCTGGGGCCATTAGTTCTTGTTCGTTGAGGAATATTTTTACAATGAAACCAATCTCTGTCAGTAAGGGTCGTTCCATGGTCTGGGGGAGTGTTTATAAAACCTGTTGTCAGTTGCAGCTTTATAGACAAGATAAATCATCAAGCAACATCAAACAGCTTCAACTGACAACAGGTGTGTTTTAAATGGCTAGCTTTCTAAAGCAAGTAATCTTGTCATATTCTTATTCGATCAATGGCTCATGGATCAATCAGAAAGGGTAACATGGATTCATGCTGGGGCCATTAGTTCTTGTTCTTTGAGGACTATTTTTAACAATGAAACCAATCTCTGTCAGTAAAGGTCGTTCCATGGTCTGGGGGAGTGTTGTTTATAAAACCTGTTGTCAGTGGCAGCTTTATAGACAAGATAAATAATCACATGTTGTATTTCCACATGCTATACCCTCAGTTGCATCATCATCAAGCAGCTTCAACTGACAACAGGTGTGTTTTAAATGGCTAGCTTTCTAAAGCAAGTGATCTTGTCATAATCATATTCGACCAATGGCTCATGGATCAATCAGAAAGGGTAACATGGATTCATGCTGGGAATATTTTTACAATGAAACCAATCTCTGTCAGTAAAGGTCGTTCCATGGTCTTGGGGAGTGTTGTTTATAAAACCTGTTGTCAGTTGCAGCTTTATAGACAAGATAAATCATCACATGTATTTCCATGTGCATTTTGGAAGTGAAGAGTATAAGTGTTTCTAATAAAGCAGTCAGTAAGGATATAGACAAGATCCCCAAGTATATACTGTCCATTTCCATGCAAGTATTGGCAGTGAAGTCCAGAAGGGGGCACCCAGAGTTGAACCAGGGACCTCTTGATCTGCAGTCAAATGCTCTACCACTGAGCTATACCCCCAGGTGCATCATCATCAAGCAGCTTCAACTGACAACAGGTGTGTTTTAAATGGCTTGCTTTCTAAAGCAAGTGATCTTGTCATATTAAAATTCGATCAATGGCTCATGGATCAATCAGAAAGGGTAACATGGATTCATGCTGGGGCCATTAGTTCTTGTTCTTTGAGGAATATTTTTAACAATGAAACCAATCTCTGTCAGTAAAGGTCGTTCCATGGTCTGGGGGAGTGTTTTTTATAAAACCTGTGTTCAGTTGCAGCTTTATAGACAAGATAAATAATCACATGTTGTATTTCCACATGCTATACCCCCAGTTGCATCATCGTCAAGCAGCTTCAACTGACAACAGGTGTGTTTTAAATGGCTAGCTTTCTAAAGCAAGTGATCTTGTCATATTAAAATTCGATCAATGGCTCATGGATCAAACAGAAAGGGTAACATGGATTCATGCTGGGGCCATTAGTTCTTGTTCTTTGAAGAATATTTTTACAATGAAACCAATCTCTGTCAGTAAGGGTCGTTCCATGGTCTGGGGGAGTGTTGTTTATAAAACCTGTTGTCAGTTGCAGCTTTATAGACAAGATAAATCATCACATGTATTTCCATGTGCATTTTGGAAGTGAAGAGTATAAGTGTTTCTAATAAAGCAGTCAGTAAGGATATAGACAAGATCCCCAAGTATATACTGTCCATTTCCACGCGAGTATTGGCAGTGAAGTCCAGAAGGGGGCACCCGGAGTTGAACCGGGGACCTCTTGATCTGCAGTCAAATGCTCTACCACTGAGCTATACCCCCAGGGTGCATCAACATCAAGCAGCTTCAACTGACAACAGGTGTGTTTAAAATGGATAGCTTTCTAAAGCAAGTGATCTTGTCATAATCATATTCGACCAATGGCTCATGGATCAATCAGAAAGGGTAACATGGATTCATGCTGGGGCCATTAGTTCTTGTTCTTTGAGGAATATTTTTAACAATGAAACCAATCTCTGTCAGTAAAGGTCGTTCCATGGTCTGGGGGAGTGTTGGTTATAAAACCTGTTGTCAGTGGCAGCTTTATAGACAAGATAAATAATCACATGTTGTATTTCCACATGCTATACCCTCAGTTGCATCATTATCAAGCAGCTTCAACTGACAACAGGTGTGTTTTAAATGGCTAGCTTTCTAAAGCAAGTGATCTTGTCATAATCATATTCGACCAATTGCTCATGGATCAATCAGAAAGGGTAACATGCATTCATGCTGGGGCCATTAGTTCTTGTTCGTTGAGGAATATTTTTACAATGAAACCAATCTCTGTCAGTAAGGGTCGTTCCATGGTCTGGGGGAGTGTTGTTTATAAAACCTGTTGTCAGTTGCAGCTTTATAGACAAGATAAATCATCACATGTATTTCCATGTGCATTTTGGAAGTGAAGAGTATAAGTGTTTCTAATAAAGCAGTCAGTAAGGGTATAGACAAGATCCCCAAGTATATACTGTCCATTTCCATGCGAGTATTGGCAGTGAAGTCCAGAAGGGGGCACCCGGAGTTGAACCGGGGACCTCTTGATCTGCAGTCAAATGCTCTACCACTGAGCTATACCCCCAGGTGCATCATCATCAAGCAGCTTCAACTGACAACAGGTGTGTTTTAAATGGCTAGCTTTCTAAAGCAAGTGATCTTGTCATAATTATATTCGATCAATGGCTCATGGATCAATCAGAAAGGGTAACATGGATTCATGCTGGGGCCATTCGTTCTTGTTCTTTGAGGAATTTTTTTAACAATGAAACCAATCTCTGTCAGTAAAGGTCGTTCCATGGTCTGGGGGAGTGTTGTTTATAAAACCTGTTGTCAGTTGCAGCTTTATAGACAAGATAAATCATCACATGTTGTATTTCCACATGCATTTTGGCAGCTTCAATCCGCTTCAAGCAACTTCAAGCAGCTTCAAGCCGCTACAAGCAACTTCAAGCCGCTTCAAGCAACTTCAACTGACAACATGTGTGTTTTAAATGGCAATTGATCTTGTCATATTCATATTCGATCAATGGCTCATGGATCAATCAGAAAGGGTAACATTAGTTAGGGGCCATTAGTTCTTGTTCTTTGAGGAATATTTTTAACAATGAAACCAACTTCAACTGACAATATGTGTGTTTTAAATGGCAATTGATCTTGTCATATTCATATTCGATCAATGGCTCATGGATCAATCAGAAAGGGTAACATGGATTCATGCTGGGGCCATTAGTTCTTGTTCTTTGAGGAATATTTTTAACAATGAAACCAATCTCTGTCAGTAAGGGTCGTTCCATGGTCTGGGGGAGTGTTGTTTATAAAACCTGTTGTCAGTTGCAGCTTTAAAGACAAGATAAATAATCACATGTTGTATTTCCACATGCTATACCCCCAGTTGCATCATCATCAAGCAGCTTCAACTGACAACAGGTGTGTTTTAAATTGCTAGCTTTCTAAAGCAAGTGATCTTGTCATAATCATATTCGACCAATGGCTCATGGATCAATCAGAAAGGGTAACATGGATTCATGCTGGGAATATTTTTACAATGAAACCAATCTCTGTCAGTAAAGGTCGTTCCATGGTCTGGGGGAGTGTTGTTTATAAAACCTGTTGTCAGTTGCAGCTTTATAGACAAGATAAATCATCACATGTATTTCCATGTGCATTTTGGAAGTGAAGAGTATAAGTGTTTCTAATAAAGCAGTCAGTAAGGATATAGACAAGATCACCAAGTATATACTGTCCATTTCCACGCGAGTATTGGCAGTGAAGTCCAGAAGGGGGCACCCGGAGTTGAACCGGGGACCTCTTGATCTGCAGTCAAATGCTCTACCACTGAGCTATACCCCCAGGGTGCATCAACATCAAGCAGCTTCAACTGACAACAGGTGTGTTTTAAATGGCTAGCTTTCTAAAGCAAGTGATCTTGTCATATTCATATTCGACCAATGGCTCATGGATCAATCAGAAAGGCTAACATGGATTCATGCTGGGGCCATTAGTTCTTGTTCTTTGAGGAATATTTTTACAATGAAACCAATCTCTGTCAGTAAAGGTCGTTCCATGGTCTGGGGGAGTGTTGTTTATAAAACCTGTTGTCAGTTGCAGCTTTATAGACAAGATAAATCATCACATGTTGTATTTCCACATGCATTTTGGCAGCTTCAATCCGCTTCAAGCAACTTCAAGCCGCTTCAAGCAGCTTCAAGCCGCTACAAGCAACTTCAAGCCGCTTCAAGCAACTTCAACTGACAACATGTGTGTTTTAAATGGCAATTGATCTTGTCATATTCATATTCGATCAATGGCTCATGGATCAATCAGAAAGGGTAACATTAGTTAGGGGCCATTAGTTCTTGTTCTTTGAGGAATATTTTTAACAATGAAACCAACTTCAACTGACAATATGTGTGTTTTAAATGGCAATTGATCTTGTCATATTCATATTCGATCAATGGCTCATGGATCAATCAGAAAGGGTAACATGGATTCATGCTGGGGCCATTAGTTCTTGTTCTTTGAGGAATATTTTTAACAATGAAACCAATCTCTGTCAGTAAGGGTCGTTCCATGGTCTGGGGGAGTGTTGTTTATAAAACCTGTTGTCAGTTGCAGCTTTACAGACAAGATAAATAATCACATGTTGTATTTCCACATGCTATACCCCCAGTTGCATCATCATCAAGCAGCTTCAACTGACAACAGGTGTGTTTTAAATGGCTAGCTTTCTAAAGCAAGTGATCTTGTCATAATCATATTCGACCAATGGCTCATGGATCAATCAGAAAGGGTAACATGGATTCATGCTGGGAATATTTTTACAATGAAACCAATCTCTGTCAGTAAAGGTCGTTCCATGGTCTGGGGGAGTGTTGTTTATAAAACCTGTTGTCAGTTGCAGCTTTATAGACAAGATAAATCATCACATGTATTTCCATGTGCATTTTGGAAGTGAAGAGTATAAGTGTTTCTAATAAAGCAGTCAGTAAGGATATAGACAAGATCCCCAAGTATATACTGTCCATTTCCACGCAAGTATTGGCAGTGAAGTCCAGAAGGGGCACCCGGAGTTGAACCGGGGACCTCTTGATCTGCAGTCAAATGCTCTACCACTGAGCTATACCCCCAGGGTGCATCAACATCAAGCAGCTTCAACTGACAACAGGTGTGTTTTAAATGGATAGCTTTCTAAAGCAAGTGATCTTGTCATAATCATATTCGACCAATGGCTCATGGATCAATCAGAAAGGCTAACATGGATTCATGCTGGGGCCATTAGTTCTTGTTCTTTGAGGAATATTTTTACAATGAAACCAATCTCTGTCAGTAAAGGTCGTTCCATGGTCTGGGGGAGTGTTGTTTATAAAACCTGTTGTCAGTTGCAGCTTTATAGACAAGATAAATCATCACATGTTGTATTTCCACATGCATTTTGGCAGCTTCAATCCGCTTCAAGCAACTTCAAGCCGCTTCAAGCAGCTTCAAGCCGCTACAAGCAACTTCAAGCCGCTTCAAGCAACTTCAAATGACAACATGTGTGTTTTAAATGGCAATTGATCTTGTCATATTCATATTCGATCAATGGCTCATGGATCAATCAGAAAGGGTAACATTAGTTAGGGGCCATTAGTTCTTGTTCTTTGAGGAATATTTTTAACAATGAAACCAACTTCAACTGACAATATGTGTGTTTTAAATGGCAATTGATCTTGTCATATTCATATTCGATCAATGGCTCATGGATCAATCAGAAAGGGTAACATGGATTCATGCTGGGGCCATTAGTTCTTGTTCTTTGAGGAATATTTTTAACAATGAAACCAATCTCTGTCAGTAAGGGTCGTTCCATGGTCTGGGGGAGTGTTGTTTATAAAACCTGTTGTCAGTTGCAGCTTTACAGACAAGATAAATAATCACATGTTGTATTTCCACATGCTATACCCCCAGTTGCATCATCATCAAGCAGCTTCAACTGACAACAGGTGTGTTTTAAATGGCTAGCTTTCTAAAGCAAGTGATCTTGTCATAATCATATTCGACCAATGGCTCATGGATCAATCAGAAAGGGTAACATGGATTCATGCTGGGAATATTTTTACAATGAAACCAATCTCTGTCAGTAAAGGTCGTTCCATGGTCTGGGGGAGTGTTGTTTATAAAACCTGTTGTCAGTTGCAGCTTTATAGACAAGATAAATCATCACATGTATTTCCATGTGCATTTTGGAAGTGAAGAGTATAAGTGTTTCTAATAAAGCAGTCAATAAGGATATAGACAAGATCCCCAAGTATATACTGTCCATTTCCATGCAAGTATTGGCAGTGAAGTCCAGAAGGGGGCACCCGGAGTTGAACCGGGGACCTCTTGATCTGCAGTCAAATGCTCTACCACTGAGCTATACCCCCAGGGTGCATCAACATCAAGCAGCTTCAACTGACAACAGGTGTGTTTTAAATGGATAGCTTTCTAAAGCAAGTGATCTTATCATAATCATATTCGACCAATGGTTCATGGATCAATCAGAAAGGCTAACATGGATTCATGCTGGGGCCATTAGTTCTTGTTCTTTGAGGAATATTTTTACAATGAAACCAATCTCTGTCAGTAAAGGTCGTTCCATGGTCTGGGGGAGTGTTGTTTAAAAAAACCTGTTGTCAGTGGCAGCTTTATAGACAAGATAAATCTTCACATGTTGTAATTCCACATGCATTTTGGCAACTTCAAGTCAATTCAAGCCGCTACAAGCCGCTTCAAGCCGCTACAAGCCGCTTCAAGCCGCTACAAGCCGTTTCAAGCCGCTTCAAGCAACTTCAACTGACAACAGGTGTGTTTTAAATGGATAGCTTTCTAAAGCAAGTGATCTTGTCATATTCATATTCGATCAATGGCTCATGGATCAATCAGAAAGGGTAACATGGATTCATGCTGGGGCCATTAGTTCTTGTTCTTTGAGAAATATTTTTAACAATGAAACCAATCTCTGTCAGTAAAGGTCGTTCCATGGTCTGGGGGAGTGTTGGTTATAAAACCTGTTGTCAGTTGCAGCTTTATAGACAAGATAAATCATCACATGTTGTATTTCCACATGCATTTTGGCAGCTTCAATCCGCTTCAAGCAACTTCAAGCCGCTTCAAGCAGCTTCAAGCCGCTACAAGCAACTTCAAGCCACTTCAAGCAACTTCAACTGACAACATGTGTGTTTTAAATGGCAATTGATCTTGTCATATTCATATTCGATCAATGGCTCATGGATCAATCAGAAAGGGTAACATTAGTTAGGGGCCATTAGTTCTTGTTCTTTGAGGAATATTTTTAACAATGAAACCAATCTCTGTCAGTAAGGGTCGTTCCATGGTCTGGGGGAGTGTTGTTTATAAAACCTGTTGTCAGTTGCAGCTTTACAGACAAGATAAATAATCACATGTTGTATTTCCACATGCTATACCCCCAGTTGCATCATCATCAAGCAGCTTCAACTGACAACAGGTGTGTTTTAAATGGCTAGCTTTCTAAAGCAAGTGATCTTGTCATAATCATATTCGACCAATGGCTCATGGATCAATCAGAAAGGGTAACATGGATTCATGCTGGGAATATTTTTACAATGAAACCAATCTCTGTCAGTAAAGGTCGTTCCATGGTCTGGGGGAGTGTTGTTTATAAAACCTGTTGTCAGTTGCAGCTTTATAGACAAGATAAATCATCACATGTATTTCCATGTGCATTTTGGAAGTGAAGAGTATAAGTGTTTCTAATAAAGCAGTCAGTAAGGATATAGACAAGATCCCCAAGTATATACTGTCCATTTCCACGCAATTATTGGCAGTGAAGTCCAGAAGGGGGCACCCGGAGTTGAACCGGGGACCTCTTGATCTGCAGTCAAATGCTCTACCACTGAGCTATACCCCCAGGGTGCATCAACATCAAGCAGCTTCAACTGACAACAGGTGTGTTTTAAATGGATAGCTTTCTAAAGCAAGTGATCTTGTCATAATCATATTCGACCAATGGCTCATGGATCAATCAGAAAGGCTAACATGGATTCATGCTGGGGCCATTAGTTCTTGTTCTTTGAGGAATATTTTTACAATGAAACCAATCTCTGTCAGTAAAGGTCGTTCCATGGTCTGGGGGAGTGTTGTTTATAAAACCTGTTGTCAGTTGCAGCTTTATAGACAAGATAAATCATCACATGTTGTATTTCCACATGCATTTTGGCAGCTTCAATCCGCTTCAAGCAACTTCAAGCCGCTTCAAGCAGCTTCAAGCCGCTACAAGCAACTTCAAGCCGCTTCAAGCAACTTCAAATGACAACATGTGTGTTTTAAATGGCAATTGATCTTGTCATATTCATATTCGATCAATGGCTCATGGATCAATCAGAAAGGGTAACATTAGTTAGGGGCCATTAGTTCTTGTTCTTTGAGGAATATTTTTAACAATGAAACCAACTTCAACTGACAATATGTGTGTTTTAAATGGCAATTGATCTTGTCATATTCATATTCGATCAATGGCTCATGGATCAATCAGAAAGGGTAACATGGATTCATGCTGGGGCCATTAGTTCTTGTTCTTTGAGGAATATTTTTAACAATGAAACCAATCTCTGTCAGTAAGGGTCGTTCCATGGTCTGGGGGAGTGTTGTTTATAAAACCTGTTGTCAGTTGCAGCTTTACAGACAAGATAAATAATCACATGTTGTATTTCCACATGCTATACCCCCAGTTGCATCATCATCAAGCAGCTTCAACTGACAACAGGTGTGTTTTAAATGGCTAGCTTTCTAAAGCAAGTGATCTTGTCATAATCATATTCGACCAATGGCTCATGGATCAATCAGAAAGGGTAACATGGATTCATGCTGGGAATATTTTTACAATGAAACCAATCTCTGTCAGTAAAGGTCGTTCCATGGTCTGGGGGAGTGTTGTTTATAAAACCTGTTGTCAGTTGCAGCTTTATAGACAAGATAAATCATCACATGTATTTCCATGTGCATTTTGGAAGTGAAGAGTATAAGTGTTTCTAATAAAGCAGTCAGTAAGGATATAGACAAGATCCCCAAGTATATACTGTCCATTTCCATGCAAGTATTGGCAGTGAAGTCCAGAAGGGGGCACCCGGAGTTGAACCGGGGACCTCTTGATCTGCAGTCAAATGCTCTACCACTGAGCTATACCCCCAGGGTGCATCAACATCAAGCAGCTTCAACTGACAACAGGTGTGTTTTAAATGGATAGCTTTCTAAAGCAAGTGATCTTATCATAATCATATTCGACCAATGGTTCATGGATCAATCAGAAAGGCTAACATGGATTCATGCTGGGGCCATTAGTTCTTGTTCTTTGAGGAATATTTTTACAATGAAACCAATCTCTGTCAGTAAAGGTCGTTCCATGGTCTGGGGGAGTGTTGTTTAAAAAAACCTGTTGTCAGTGGCAGCTTTATAGACAAGATAAATCTTCACATGTTGTAATTCCACATGCATTTTGGCAACTTCAAGTCAATTCAAGCCGCTACAAGCCGCTTCAAGCCGCTACAAGCCGCTTCAAGCCGCTACAAGCCGTTTCAAGCCGCTTCAAGCAACTTCAACTGACAACAGGTGTGTTTTAAATGGATAGCTTTCTAAAGCAAGTGATCTTGTCATATTCATATTCGATCAATGGCTCATGGATCAATCAGAAAGGGTAACATGGATTCATGCTGGGGCCATTAGTTCTTGTTCTTTGAGGAATATTTTTAACAATGAAACCAATCTCTGTCAGTAAAGGTCGTTCCATGGTCTGGGGGAGTGTTGGTTATAAAACCTGTTGTCAGTTGCAGCTTTATAGACAAGATAAATCATCACATGTTGTATTTCCACATGCATTTTGGCAGCTTCAATCCGCTTCAAGCAACTTCAAGCCGCTTCAAGCAGCTTCAAGCCGCTACAAGCAACTTCAAGCCGCTTCAAGCAACTTCAACTGACAACATGTGTGTTTTAAATGGCAATTGATCTTGTCATATTCATATTCGATCAATGGCTCATGGATCAATCAGAAAGGGTAACATTAGTTAGGGGCCATTAGTTCTTGTTCTTTGAGGAATATTTTTAACAATGAAACCAACTTCAACTGACAATATGTGTGTTTTAAATGGCACTTGATCTTGTCATATTCATATTCGATCAATGGCTCATGGATCAATCAGAAAGGGTAACATGGATTCATGCTGGGGCCATTAGTTCTTGTTCTTTGAGGAATATTTTTAACAATGAAACCAATCTCTGTCAGTAAGGGTCGTTCCATGGTCTGGGGGAGTGTTGTTTATAAAACCTGTTGTCAGTTGCAGCTTTACAGACAAGATAAATAATCACATGTTGTATTTCCACATGCTATACCCCCAGTTGCATCATCATCAAGCAGCTTCAACTGACAACAGGTGTGTTTTAAATGGCTAGCTTTCTAAAGCAAGTGATCTTGTCATAATCATATTCGACCAATGGCTCATGGATCAATCAGAAAGGGTAACATGGATTCATGCTGGGAATATTTTTACAATGAAACCAATCTCTGTCAGTAAAGGTCGTTCCATGGTCTGGGGGAGTGTTGTTTATAAAACCTGTTGTCAGTTGCAGCTTTATAGACAAGATAAATCATCACATGTATTTCCATGTGCATTTTGGAAGTGAAGAGTATAAGTGTTTCTAATAAAGCAGTCAGTAAGGATATAGACAAGATCCCCAAGTATATACTGTCCATTTCCACGCAATTATTGGCAGTGAAGTCCAGAAGGGGGCACCCGGAGTTGAACCGGGGACCTCTTGATCTGCAGTCAAATGCTCTACCACTGAGCTATACCCCCAGGGTGCATCAACATCAAGCAGCTTCAACTGACAACAGGTGTGTTTTAAATGGATAGCTTTCTAAAGCAAGTGATCTTGTCATAATCATATTCGACCAATGGCTCATGGATCAATCAGAAAGGCTAACATGGATTCATGCTGGGGCCATTAGTTCTTGTTCTTTGAGGAATATTTTTACAATGAAACCAATCTCTGTCAGTAAAGGTCGTTCCATGGTCTGGGGGAGTGTTGTTTATAAAACCTGTTGTCAGTTGCAGCTTTATAGACAAGATAAATCATCACATGTTGTATTTCCACATGCATTTTGGCAGCTTCAATCCGCTTCAAGCAACTTCAAGCCGCTTCAAGCAGCTTCAAGCCGCTACAAGCAACTTCAAGCCGCTTCAAGCAACTTCAAATGACAACATGTGTGTTTTAAATGGCAATTGATCTTGTCATATTCATATTCGATCAATGGCTCATGGATCAATCAGAAAGGGTAACATTAGTTAGGGGCCATTAGTTCTTGTTCTTTGAGGAATATTTTTAACAATGAAACCAACTTCAACTGACAATATGTGTGTTTTAAATGGCAATTGATCTTGTCATATTCATATTCGATCAATGGCTCATGGATCAATCAGAAAGGGTAACATGGATTCATGCTGGGGCCATTAGTTCTTGTTCTTTGAGGAATATTTTTAACAATGAAACCAATCTCTGTCAGTAAGGGTCGTTCCATGGTCTGGGGGCGTGTTGTTTATAAAACCTGTTGTCAGTTGCAGCTTTACAGACAAGATAAATAATCACATGTTGTATTTCCACATGCTATACCCCCAGTTGCATCATCATCAAGCAGCTTCAACTGACAACAGGTGTGTTTTAAATGGCTAGCTTTCTAAAGCAAGTGATCTTATCATAATCATATTCGACCAATGGTTCATGGATCAATCAGAAAGGGTAACATGGATTCATGCTGGGGCCATTAGTTCTTGTTCTTTGAGGAATATTTTTACAATGAAACCAATCTCTGTCAGTAAAGGTCGTTCCATGGTCTGGGGGAGTGTTGTTTAAAAAAACCTGTTGTCAGTGGCAGCTTTATAGACAAGATAAATCTTCACATGTTGTAATTCCACATGCATTTTGGCAACTTCAAGTCAATTCAAGCCGCTACAAGCCGCTTCAAGCCGCTACAAGCCGCTTCAAGCCGCTACAAGCCGTTTCAAGCCGCTTCAAGCAACTTCAACTGACAACAGGTGTGTTTTAAATGGATAGCTTTCTAAAGCAAGTGATCTTGTCATATTCATATTCGATCAATGGCTCATGGATCAATCAGAAAGGGTAACATGGATTCATGCTGGGGCCATTAGTTCTTGTTCTTTGAGAAATATTTTTAACAATGAAACCAATCTCTGTCAGTAAAGGTCGTTCCATGGTCTGGGGGAGTGTTGGTTATAAAACCTGTTGTCAGTTGCAGCTTTATAGACAAGATAAATCATCACATGTTGTATTTCCACATGCATTTTGGCAGCTTCAATCCGCTTCAAGCAACTTCAAGCCGCTTCAAGCAGCTTCAAGCCGCTACAAGCAACTTCAAGCCACTTCAAGCAACTTCAACTGACAACATGTGTGTTTTAAATGGCAATTGATCTTGTCATATTCATATTCGATCAATGGCTCATGGATCAATCAGAAAGGGTAACATTAGTTAGGGGCCATTAGTTCTTGTTCTTTGAGGAATATTTTTAACAATGAAACCAATCTCTGTCAGTAAGGGTCGTTCCATGGTCTGGGGGAGTGTTGTTTATAAAACCTGTTGTCAGTTGCAGCTTTACAGACAAGATAAATAATCACATGTTGTATTTCCACATGCTATACCCCCAGTTGCATCATCATCAAGCAGCTTCAACTGACAACAGGTGTGTTTTAAATGGCTAGCTTTCTAAAGCAAGTGATCTTGTCATAATCATATTCGACCAATGGCTCATGGATCAATCAGAAAGGGTAACATGGATTCATGCTGGGAATATTTTTACAATGAAACCAATCTCTGTCAGTAAAGGTCGTTCCATGGTCTGGGGGAGTGTTGTTTATAAAACCTGTTGTCAGTTGCAGCTTTATAGACAAGATAAATCATCACATGTATTTCCATGTGCATTTTGGAAGTGAAGAGTATAAGTGTTTCTAATAAAGCAGTCAGTAAGGATATAGACAAGATCCCCAAGTATATACTGTCCATTTCCACGCAATTATTGGCAGTGAAGTCCAGAAGGGGGCACCCGGAGTTGAACCGGGGACCTCTTGATCTGCAGTCAAATGCTCTACCACTGAGCTATACCCCCAGGGTGCATCAACATCAAGCAGCTTCAACTGACAACAGGTGTGTTTTAAATGGATAGCTTTCTAAAGCAAGTGATCTTGTCATAATCATATTCGACCAATGGCTCATGGATCAATCAGAAAGGCTAACATGGATTCATGCTGGGGCCATTAGTTCTTGTTCTTTGAGGAATATTTTTACAATGAAACCAATCTCTGTCAGTAAAGGTCGTTCCATGGTCTGGGGGAGTGTTGTTTATAAAACCTGTTGTCAGTTGCAGCTTTATAGACAAGATAAATCATCACATGTTGTATTTCCACATGCATTTTGGCAGCTTCAATCCGCTTCAAGCAACTTCAAGCCGCTTCAAGCAGCTTCAAGCCGCTACAAGCAACTTCAAGCCGCTTCAAGCAACTTCAAATGACAACATGTGTGTTTTAAATGGCAATTGATCTTGTCATATTCATATTCGATCAATGGCTCATGGATCAATCAGAAAGGGTAACATTAGTTAGGGGCCATTAGTTCTTGTTCTTTGAGGAATATTTTTAACAATGAAACCAACTTCAACTGACAATATGTGTGTTTTAAATGGCAATTGATCTTGTCATATTCATATTCGATCAATGGCTCATGGATCAATCAGAAAGGGTAACATGGATTCATGCTGGGGCCATTAGTTCTTGTTCTTTGAGGAATATTTTTAACAATGAAACCAATCTCTGTCAGTAAGGGTCGTTCCATGGTCTGGGGGAGTGTTGTTTATAAAACCTGTTGTCAGTTGCAGCTTTACAGACAAGATAAATAATCACATGTTGTATTTCCACATGCTATTCCCCCAGTTGCATCATCATCAAGCAGCTTCAACTGACAACAGGTGTGTTTTAAATGGCTAGCTTTCTAAAGCAAGTGATCTTGTCATAATCATATTCGACCAATGGCTCATGGATCAATCAGAAAGGGTAACATGGATTCATGCTGGGAATATTTTTACAATGAAACCAATCTCTGTCAGTAAAGGTCGTTCCATGGTCTGGGGGAGTGTTGTTTATAAAACCTGTTGTCAGTTGCAGCTTTATAGACAAGATAAATCATCACATGTATTTCCATGTGCATTTTGGAAGTGAAGAGTATAAGTGTTTCTAATAAAGCAGTCAGTAAGGATATAGACAAGATCCCCAAGTATATACTGTCCATTTCCATGCAAGTATTGGCAGTGAAGTCCAGAAGGGGGCACCCGGAGTTGAACCGGGGACCTCTTGATCTGCAGTCAAATGCTCTACCACTGAGCTATACCCCCAGGGTGCATCAACATCAAGCAGCTTCAACTGACAACAGGTGTGTTTTAAATGGATAGCTTTCTAAAGCAAGTGATCTTATCATAATCATATTCGACCAATGGTTCATGGATCAATCAGAAAGGCTAACATGGATTCATGCTGGGGCCATTAGTTCTTGTTCTTTGAGGAATATTTTTACAATGAAACCAATCTCTGTCAGTAAAGGTCGTTCCATGGTCTGGGGGAGTGTTGTTTAAAAAAACCTGTTGTCAGTGGCAGCTTTATAGACAAGATAAATCTTCACATGTTGTAATTCCACATGCATTTTGGCAACTTCAAGTCAATTCAAGCCGCTACAAGCCGCTTCAAGCCGCTACAAGCCGCTTCAAGCCGCTACAAGCCGTTTCAAGCCGCTTCAAGCAACTTCAACTGACAACAGGTGTGTTTTAAATGGATAGCTTTCTAAAGCAAGTGATCTTGTCATATTCATATTCGATCAATGGCTCATGGATCAATCAGAAAGGGTAACATGGATTCATGCTGGGGCCATTAGTTCTTGTTCTTTGAGAAATATTTTTAACAATGAAACCAATCTCTGTCAGTAAAGGTCGTTCCATGGTCTGGGGGAGTGTTGGTTATAAAACCTGTTGTCAGTTGCAGCTTTATAGACAAGATAAATCATCACATGTTGTATTTCCACATGCATTTTGGCAGCTTCAATCCGCTTCAAGCAACTTCAAGCCGCTTCAAGCAGCTTCAAGCCGCTACAAGCAACTTCAAGCCGCTTCAAGCAACTTCAACTGACAACATGTGTGTTTTAAATGGCAATTGATCTTGTCATATTCATATTCGATCAATGGCTCATGGATCAATCAGAAAGGGTAACATTAGTTAGGGGCCATTAGTTCTTGTTCTTTGAGGAATATTTTTAACAATGAAACCAACTTCAACTGACAATATGTGTGTTTTAAATGGCACTTGATCTTGTCATATTCATATTCGATCAATGGCTCATGGATCAATCAGAAAGGGTAACATGGATTCATGCTGGGGCCATTAGTTCTTGTTCTTTGAGGAATATTTTTAACAATGAAACCAATCTCTGTCAGTAAGGGTCGTTCCATGGTCTGGGGGAGTGTTGTTTATAAAACCTGTTGTCAGTTGCAGCTTTACAGACAAGATAAATAATCACATGTTGTATTTCCACATGCTATACCCCCAGTTGCATCATCATCAAGCAGCTTCAACTGACAACAGGTGTGTTTTAAATGGCTAGCTTTCTAAAGCAAGTGATCTTGTCATAATCATATTCGACCAATGGCTCATGGATCAATCAGAAAGGGTAACATGGATTCATGCTGGGAATATTTTTACAATGAAACCAATCTCTGTCAGTAAAGGTCGTTCCATGGTCTGGGGGAGTGTTGTTTATAAAACCTGTTGTCAGTTGCAGCTTTATAGACAAGATAAATCATCACATGTATTTCCATGTGCATTTTGGAAGTGAAGAGTATAAGTGTTTCTAATAAAGCAGTCAGTAAGGATATAGACAAGATCCCCAAGTATATACTGTCCATTTCCACGCAAGTATTGGCAGTGAAGTCCAGAAGGGGGCACCCGGAGTTGAACCGGGGACCTCTTGATCTGCAGTCAAATGCTCTACCACTGAGCTATACCCCCAGGTGCATCATCATCAAGCAGCTTCAACTGACAACAGGTGTGTTTTAAATGGCTTGCTTTCTAAAGCAAGTGATCTTGTCATATTAAAATTCGATCAATGGCTCATGGATCAATCAGAAAGGGTAACATGGATTCATGCTGGGGCCATTAGTTCTTGTTTTTTGAGGAATATTTTTAACAATGAAACCAATCTCTGTCAGTAAAGGTCGTTCCATGGTCTGGGGGAGTGTTTTTTATAAAACCTGTGGTCAGTTGCAGCTTTATAGACAAGATAAATAATCACATGTTGTATTTCCACATGCTATACCCCCAGTTGCATCATCGTCAAGCAGCTTCAACTGACAACTGGTGTGTTTTAAATGGCTAGCTTTCTAAAGCAAGTGATCTTGTCATAATCATATTCGACCAATGGCTCATGGATCAATCAGAAAGGGTAACATGGATTCATGCTGGGGCCATTAGTTCTTGTTCGTTGAGGAATATTTTACAATGAAACCAAACTCTGTCAGTAAGGGTCGTTCCATGGTCTGGGGGAGTGTTGTTTATAAAACCTGTTGTCAGTTGCAGCTTTATAGACAAGATAAATCATCACATGTATTTCCATGTGCATTTTGGAAGTGAAGAGTATAAGTGTTTCTAATAAAGCAGTCAGTAAGGGTATAGACAAGATCCCCAAGTATATACTGTCCATTTCCACGCAAGTATTGGCAGTGAAGTCCAGAAGGGGGCACCCGGAGTTGAACGGGGGACCTCTTGATCTGCAGTCAAATGCTCTACCACTGAGCTATACCCCCAGGTGCATCATCATCAAGCAGCTTCAACTGACAACAGGTGTGTTTTAAATGGCTAGCTTTCTAAAGCAAGTAATCTTGTCATATTCATAATCGATCAATGGCTCATGGATCAATCAGAAAGGGTAACATGGATTCATGCTGGGGCCATTAGTTCTTGTTCTTTGAGGAATATTTTTAACAATGAAACCAATCTCTGTCAGTAAAGGTCGTTCCATGGTCTGGGGGAGTGTTGTTTATAAAACCTGTTGTCAGTGGCAGCTTTATAGACAAGATAAATAATCACATGTTGTATTTCCACATGCTATACCCTCAGTTGCATCATCATCAAGCAGCTTCAACTGACAACAGGTGTGTTTTAAATGGCTAGCTTTCTAAAGCAAGTGATCTTGTCATAATCATATTCGACCAATGGCTCATGGATCAATCAGAAAGGGTAACATGGATTCATGCTGGGGCCATTAGTTCTTGTTCTTTGAGGAATATTTTTACAATGAAACAAATCTCTGTCAGTAAAGGTCGTTCCATGGTCTGGGGGAGTGTTGTTTATAAAACCTGTTGTCAGTTGCAGCTTTATAGACAAGAAAAATCATCACATGTATTTCCATGTGCATTTTGTAAGTGAAGAGTATAAGTGTTTCTAATAAAGCAGTCAGTAAGGATATAGACAAGATCACCAAGTATATACTGTCCATTTCCATGCAAGTATTGGCAGTGAAGTCCAGAATGGGGCACCCAGAGTTGAACCGGGGACCTCTTGATCTGCAGTCAAATGCTCTACCACTGAGCTATACCCCCAGGTGCAGCATCATCAAGCAGCTTCATCTGACAACAGGTGTGTTTTAAATGGCTAGCTTTCTAAAGCAAGTAATCTTGCTTTAGAAGATTACTTTTTAACAATGAAACCAATCTCTGTCTGTAAAGGTCGTTCCATGGTCTGGGGGAGTGTTGTTTATAAAACCTGTTGTCAGTGGCAGCTTTATAGACAAGATAAATAATCACATGTTGTATTTCCACATGCTATACCCTCAGTTGCATCATCATCAAGCAGCTTCAACTGACAACAGGTGTGTTTTAAATGGCTAGCTTTCTAAAGCAAGTGATCTTGTCATAATCATATTCGACCAATGGCTCATGGATCAATCAGAAAGGGTAACATGGATTCATGCTGGGGCCATTAGTTCTTGTTCGTTGAGGAATATTTTTACAATGAAACCAATCTCTGTCAGTAAGGGTCGTTCCATGGTCTGGGGGAGTGTTTATAAAACCTGTTGTCAGTTGCAGCTTTATAGACAAGATAAATCATCACTTGTATTTCCATGTGCATTTTGGAAGTGAAGAGTATAAGTGTTTCTAATAAAGCAGTCAGTAAGGGTATAGACAAGATCCCCAAGTATATACTGTCCATTTCCATGCGAGTATTGGCAGTGAAGTCCAGAAGGGGACACCCAGATTTGAACCGGGGACCTCTTGATCTGCAGTCAAATGCTCTACCACTGAGCTATACCCCCAGGTGCAACAACATCAAGCAGCTTCAACTGACAACAGGTGTGTTTTAAATGGCTAGCTTTCTAAAGCAAGTGATCTTGTCATAATCATATTCGACCAATGGCTCATGGATCAATCAGAAAGGGTAACATGGATTCATGCTGGGGCCATTAGTTCTTGTTCGTTGAGGAATATTTTTACAATGAAACCAATCTCTGTCAGTAAGGGTCGTTCCATGGTCTGGGGGAGTGTTTATAAAACCTGTTGTCAGTTGCAGCTTTATAGACAAGATAAATCATCACTTGTATTTCCATGTGCATTTTGGAAGTGAAGAGTATAAGTGTTTCTAATAAAGCAGTCAGTAAGGGTATAGACAAGATCCCCAAGTATATACTGTCCATTTCCATGCGAGTATTGGCAGTGAAGTCCAGAAGGGGGCACCCAGAGTTGAACCGGGGACCTCTTGATCTGCAGTCAAATGCTCTACCACTGAGCTATACCCCAAGGTGCAGCAACATCAAGCAGCTTCAACTGACAACAGGTGTGTTTTAAATGGCTAGCTTTCTAAAGCAAGTGATCTTGTCATATTCATATTCGATCAATGGCTCATGGATCAATCAGAAAGGGTAACATGGATTCATGCTGGGGCCATTAGTTCTTGTTCTTTGAGGAATATTTTTAACAATGAAACCAATCTCTGTCAGTAAAGGTCGTTCCATGGTCTGGGGGAGTGTTTTTTATAAAACCTGTGGTCAGTTGCAGCTTTATAGACAAGATAAATAATCACATGTTGTATTTCCACATGCTATACCCCCAGTTGCATCATCGTCAAGCAGCTTCAACTGACAACTGGTGTGTTTTAAATGGCTAGCTTTCTAAAGCAAGTGATCTTGTCATAATCATATTCGACCAATGGCTCATGGATCAATCAGAAAGGGTAACATGGATTCATGCTGGGGCCATTAGTTCTTGTTCTTTGAGGAATATTTTTAACAATGAAACCAATCTCTGTCAGTAAAGGTCGTTCCATGGTCTGGGGGAGTGTTTTTTATAAAACCTGTGGTCAGTTGCAGCTTTATAGACAAGATAAATAATCACATGTTGTATTTCCACATGCTATACCCCCAGTTGCATCATCGTCAAGCAGCTTCAACTGACAAATGGTGTGTTTTAAATGGCTAGCTTTCTAAAGCAAGTGATCTTGTCATAATCATATTCGACCAATGGCTCATGGATCAATCAGAAAGGGTAACATGGATTCATGCTGGGGCCATTAGTTCTTGTTCTTTGAGGAATATTTTTACAATGAAACCAATCTCTGTCAGTAAAGGTAGTTTCATGGTCTGGGGGAGTGTTGTTTATAAAACCTGTTGTCAGTTGCAGCTTTATAGACAAGATAAATCATCACATGTATTTCCATGTGCATTTTGGAAGTGAAGAGTATAAGTGTTTCTAATAAAGCAGTCAGTAAGGGTATAGACAAGATCCCCAAGTATATACTGTCCATTTCCACGCAAGTATTGGCAGTGAAGTCCAGAAGGGGGAACCCGGAGTTGAACGGGGGACCTCTTGATATGCAGTCAAATGCTCTACCACTGAGCTATACCCCCAGGTGCATCATCATCAAGCAGCTTCAACTGACAACAGGTGTGTTTTAAATGGCTAGCTTTCTAAAGCAAGTAATCTTGTCATATTCATAATCGATCAATGGCTCATGGATCAATCAGAAAGGGTAACATGGATTCATGCTGGGGCAATTAGTTCTTGTTCTTTGAGGAATATTTTTAACAATGAAACCAATCTCTGTCAGTAAAGGTCGTTCCATGGTCTGGGGGAGTGTTGTTTATAAAACCTGTTGTCAGTGGCAGCTTTATAGACAAGATAAATAATCACATGTTGTATTTCCACATGCTATACCCTCAGTTGCATCATCATCAAGCAGCTTCAACTGACAACAGGTGTGTTTTAAATGGCTAGCTTTCTAAAGCAAGTGATCTTGTCATAATCATATTCGACCAATGGCTCATGGATCAATCAGAAAGGGTAACATGGATTCATGCTGGGGCCATTAGTTCTTGTTCTTTGAGGAATATTTTTACAACGAAACAAATCTCTGTCAGTAAAGGTCGTTCCATGGTCTGGGGGAGTGTTGTTTATAAAACCTGTTGTCAGTTGCAGCTTTATAGACAAGAAAAATCATCACATGTATTTCCATGTGCATTTTGTAAGTGAAGAGTATAAGTGTTTCTAATAAAGCAGTCAGTAAGGATATAGACAAGATCACCAAGTATATACTGTCCATTTCCATGCAAGTATTGGCAGTGAAGTCCAGAATGGGGCTCCCAGAGTTGAACCGGGGACCTCTTGATCTGCAGTCAAATGCTCTACCACTGAGCTATACCCCCAGGTGCATCATCATCAAGCAGCTTCATCTGACAACAGGTGTGTTTTAAATGGCTAGCTTTCTAAAGCAAGTAATCTTGTCATATTCATATTCGATCAATGGCTCATGGATCAATCAGAAAGGGTAACATGGATTCATGCTGGGGCCATTAGTTCTTGTTCTTTGAGGAATATTTTTAACAATGAAACCAATCTCTGTCAGTAAAGGTCGTTCCATGGTCTGGGGGAGTGTTGTTTATAAAACCTGTTGTCAGTGGCAGCTTTATAGACAAGATAAATAATCACATGTTGTATTTCCACATGCTATACCCTCAGTTGTATCATCATCAAGCAGCTTCAACTGACAACAGGTGTGTTTTAAATGGCTAGCTTTCTAAAGCAAGTGATCTTGTCATAATCATATTCGACCAATGGCTCATGGATCAATCAGAAAGGGTAACATGGATTCATGCTGGGGCCATTAGTTCTTGTTCGTTGAGGAATATTTTTACAATGAAACCAATCTCTGTCAGTAAAGGTCGTTCCATGGTCTGGGGGAGTGTTGTTTATAAAACCTGTTGTCAGTTGCAGCTTTATAGACAAGATAAATCATCACATGTATTTCCATGTGCATTTTGGAAGTGAAGAGTATAAGTGTTTCTAATAAAGCAGTCAGTAAGGATATAGACAAGATCCCCAAGTATATACTGTCCATTTCCATGCAAGTATTGGCAGTGAAGTCCAGAAGGGGGCACCCGGAGTTGAACCGGGGACCTCTTGATCTGCAGTCAAATGCTCTACCACTGAGCTATACCCCCAGGGTGCATCAACATCAAGCAGCTTCAACTGACAACAGGTGTGTTTTAAATGGATAGCTTTCTAAAGCAAGTGATCTTATCATAATCATATTCGACCAATGGCTCATGGATCAATCAGAAAGGCTAACATGGATTCATGCTGGGGCCATTAGTTCTTGTTCTTTGAGGAATATTTTTACAATTAAACCAATCTCTGTCAGTAAAGGTCGTTCCATGGTCTGGGGGAGTGTTGTTTAAAAAAACCTGTTGTCAGTGGCAGCTTTATAGACAAGATAAATCTTCACATGTTGTAATTCCACATGCATTTTGGCAACTTCAAGTCAATTCAAGCCGCTACAAGCCGCTTCAAGCCGCTACAAGCCGCTTCAAGCCGCTACAAGCCGTTTCAAGCCGCTTCAAGCAACTTCAACTGACAACAGGTGTGTTTTAAATGGATAGCTTTCTAAAGCAAGTGATCTTGTCATATTAAAATTCGATCAATGGCTCATCGATCAATCAGAAAGGGTAACATGGATTCATGCTGGGGCCATTAGTTCTTGTTCGTTGAGGAATATTTTTACAATGAAACCAATCTCTGTCAGTAAGGGTCGTTCCATGGTCTGGGGGAGTGTTTATAAAACCTGTTGTCAGTTGCAGCTTTATAGACAAGATAAATAATCACATGTTGTATTTCCACATGCTATACCCTCAGTTGCATCATCATCAAGCAGCTTCAACTGACAACAGGTGTGTTTTAAATGGCTAGCTTTCTAAAGCAAGTGATCTTGTCATAATCATATTCGACCAATGGCTCATGGATCAATCAGAAAGGGTAACATGGATTCATGCTGGGGCCATTAGTTCTTGTTCGTTGAGGAATATTTTTACAATGAAACCAATCTCTGTCAGTAAAGGTTGTTCCATGGTCTGGGGGAGTGTTGTTTAAAAAAACCTGTTGTCAGTTGCAGCTTTATAGACAAGATAAATCTTCACATGTTGTAATTCCACATGCATTCTGGCAACTTCAAGTCACTTCAAACCGCTTCAAGCCGCTACAAGCCGCTACAAGCCGCTTCAAGCCGCTACAAGCCGTTTCAAGCCGCTTCAAGCAACTTCAACTGACAACATGTGTGTTTTAAATGGCAATTGATCTTGTCATAATCATATTCAACCAATGGCTCATGATCAATCAGAAAAGGTAACATGGATTCATGCTGGGGCGATTAGTTCTTGTTCTTTGAGGAATATTTTTACAATGAAACCAATCTCTGTCAGTAAAGGTCGTTCCATGGTCTGGGGGAGTGTTGTTTATAAAACCTGTTGTCAGTTGCAGCTTTATAGACAAGATAAATCATCACATGTTGTATTTCCACATGCATTCTGGCAGCTTCAATCCGCTTCAAGCAACTTCAAGCCGCTTCAAGCAGCTTCAAGCCGCTACAAGCAACTTCAAGCCGCTTCAAGCAACGTCAACTGACAACATGTGTGTTTTAAATGGCAATTGATCTTGTCATATTCATATTCGATCAATGGCTCATGGATCAATCAGAAAGGGTAACATTAGTTAGGGGCCATTAGTTCTTGTTCTTTGAGGAATATTTTTAACAATGAAACCAACTTCAACTGACAATATGTGTGTTTTAAATGGCAATTGATCTTGTCATATTCATATTCGATCAATGGCTCATGGATCAATCAGAAAGGGTAACATGGATTCATGCTGGGGCCATTAGTTCTTGTTCTTTGAGGAATATTTTTAACAATGAAACCAATCTCTGTCAGTAAGGGTCGTTCCATGGTCTGGGGGAGTGTTGTTTATAAAACCTGTTGTCAGTTGCAGCTTTACAGACAAGATAAATAATCACATGTTGTATTTCCACATGCTATACCCCCAGTTGCATCATCATCAAGCAGCTTCAACTGACAACAGGTGTGTTTTAAATGGCTAGCTTTCTAAAGCAAGTGATCTTGTCATAATCATATTCGACCAATGGCTCATGGATCAATCAGAAAGGGTAACATGGATTCATGCTGGGAATATTTTTACAATGAAACCAATCTCTGTCAGTAAAGGTCGTTCCATGGTCTGGGGGAGTGTTGTTTATAAAACCTGTTGTCAGTTGCAGCTTTATAGACAAGATAAATCATCACATGTATTTCCATGTGCATTTTGGAAGTGAAGAGTATAAGTGTTTCTAATAAAGCAGTCAGTAAGGATATAGACAAGATCCCCAAGTATATACTGTCCATTTCCACGCAAGTATTGGCAGTGAAGTCCAGAAGGGGGCACCCGGAGTTGAACCGGGGACCTCTTGATCTGCAGTCAAATGCTCTACCACTGAGCTATACCCCCAGGGTGCATCAACATCAAGCAGCTTCAACTGACAACAGGTGTGTTTTAAATGGATAGCTTTCTAAAGCAAGTGATCTTGTCATAATCATATTCGACCAATGGCTCATGGATCAATCAGAAAGGCTAACATGGATTCATGCTGGGGCCATTAGTTCTTGTTCTTTGAGGAATATTTTTACAATGAAACCAATCTCTGTCAGTAAAGGTCGTTCCATGGTCTGGGGGAGTGTTGTTTATAAAACCTGTTGTCAGTTGCAGCTTTATAGACAAGATAAATCATCACATGTTGTATTTCCACATGCATTTTGGCAGCTTCAATCCGCTTCAAGCAACTTCAAGCCGCTTCAAGCAGCTTCAAGCCGCTACAAGCAACTTCAAGCCGCTTCAAGCAACGTCAACTGACAACATGTGTGTTTTAAATGGCAATTGATCTTGTCATATTCATATTCGATCAATGGCTCATGGATCAATCAGAAAGGGTAACATTAGTTAGGGGCCATTAGTTCTTGTTCTTTGAGGAATATTTTTAACAATGAAACCAACTTCAACTGACAATATGTGTGTTTTAAATGGCAATTGATCTTGTCATATTCATATTCGATCAATGGCTCATGGATCAATCAGAAAGGGTAACATGGATTCATGCTGGGGCCATTAGTTCTTGTTCTTTGAGGAATATTTTTAACAATGAAACCAATCTCTGTCAGTAAGGGTCGTTCCATGGTCTGGGGGAGTGTTGTTTATAAAACCTGTTGTCAGTTGCAGCTTTACAGACAAGATAAATAATCACATGTTGTATTTCCACATGCTATACCCCCAGTTGCATCATCATCAAGCAGCTTCAACTGACAACAGGTGTGTTTTAAATGGCTAGCTTTCTAAAGCAAGTGATCTTGTCATAATCATATTCGACCAATGGCTCATGGATCAATCAGAAAGGGTAACATGGATTCATGCTGGGAATATTTTTACAATGAAACCAATCTCTGTCAGTAAAGGTCGTTCCATGGTCTGGGGGAGTGTTGTTTATAAAACCTGTTGTCAGTTGCAGCTTTATAGACAAGATAAATCATCACATGTATTTCCATGTGCATTTTGGAAGTGAAGAGTATAAGTGTTTCTAATAAAGCAGTCAGTAAGGATATAGACAAGATCCCCAAGTATATACTGTCCATTTCCATGCAAGTATTGGCAGTGAAGTCCAGAAGGGGGCACCCGGAGTTGAACCGGGGACCTCTTGATCTGCAGTCAAATGCTCTACCACTGAGCTATACCCCCAGGGTGCATCAACATCAAGCAGCTTCAACTACAACAGGTGTGTTTTAAATGGATAGCTTTCTAAAGCAAGTGATCTTATCATAATCATATTCGACCAATGGTTCATGGATCAATCAGAAAGGCTAACATGGGTTCATGCTGGGGCCATTAGTTCTTGTTCTTTGAGGAATATTTTTACAATGAAACCAATCTCTGTCAGTAAAGGTCGTTCCATGGTCTGGGGGAGTGTTGTTTAAAAAAACCTGTTGTCAGTGGCAGCTTTATAGACAAGATAAATCTTCACATGTTGTAATTCCACATGCATTTTGGCAACTTCAAGTCAATTCAAGCCGCTACAAGCCGCTTCAAGCCGCTACAAGCCGCTTCAAGCCGCTACAAGCCGTTTCAAGCCGCTTCAAGCAACTTCAACTGACAACAGGTGTGTTTTAAATGGATAGCTTTCTAAAGCAAGTGATCTTGTCATATTCATATTCGATCAATGGCTCATGGATCAATCAGAAAGGGTAACATGGATTCATGCTGGGGCCATTAGTTCTTGTTCTTTGAGGAATATTTTTAACAATGAAACCAATCTCTGTCAGTAAAGGTCGTTCCATGGTCTGGGGGAGTGTTGGTTATAAAACCTGTTGTCAGTTGCAGCTTTATAGACAAGATAAATCATCACATGTTGTATTTCCACATGCATTTTGGCAGCTTCAATCCGCTTCAAGCAACTTCAAGCCGCTTCAAGCAGCTTCAAGCCGCTACAAGCAACTTCAAGCCGCTTCAAGCAACTTCAACTGACAACATGTGTGTTTTAAATGGCAAGTGATCTTGTCATAATCATATTCGACCAATGGCTCATGGATCAATCAGAAAGGCTAACATGGATTCATGCTGGGGCCATTAGTTCTTGTTCTTTGAGGAATATTTTTACAATGAAACCAATCTCTGTCAGTAAAGGTCGTTCCATGGTCTGGGGGAGTGTTTATAAAACCTGTTGTCAGTTGCAGCTTTATAGACAAGATAAATCATCACATGTTGTATTTCCACATGCATTTTGGCAGCTTCAATCCGCTTCAAGCAACTTCAAGCCGCTTCAAGCAGCTTCAAGCCGCTACAAGCAACTTCAAGCCGCTTCAAGCAACTTCAACTGACAACATGTGTGTTTTAAATGGCAATTGATCTTGTCATATTCATATTCGATCAATGGCTCATGGATCAATCAGAAAGGGTAACATTAGTTAGGGGCCATTAGTTCTTGTTCTTTGAGGAATATTTTTAACAATGAAACCAACTTCAACTGACAATATGTGTGTTTTAAATGGCACTTGATCTTGTCATATTCATATTCGATCAATGGCTCATGGATCAATCAGAAAGGGTAACATGGATTCATGCTGGGGCCATTAGTTCTTGTTCTTTGAGGAATATTTTTAACAATGAAACCAATCTCTGTCAGTAAGGGTCGTTCCATGGTCTGGGGGAGTGTTGTTTATAAAACCTGTTGTCAGTTGCAGCTTTACAGACAAGATAAATAATCACATGTTGTATTTCCACATGCTATACCCCCAGTTGCATCATCATCAAGCAGCTTCAACTGACAACAGGTGTGTTTTAAATGGCTAGCTTTCTAAAGCAAGTGATCTTGTCATAATCATATTCGACCAATGGCTCATGGATCAATCAGAAAGGGTAACATGGATTCATGCTGGGAATATTTTTACAATGAAACCAATCTCTGTCAGTAAAGGTCGTTCCATGGTCTGGGGGAGTGTTGTTTATAAAACCTGTTGTCAGTTGCAGCTTTATAGACAAGATAAATCATCACATGTATTTCCATGTGCATTTTGGAAGTGAAGAGTATAAGTGTTTCTAATAAAGCAGTCAGTAAGGATATAGACAAGATCCCCAAGTATATACTGTCCATTTCCATGCGAGTATTGGCAGTGAAGTCCAGAAGGGGGCACCCGGAGTTGAACCGGGGACCTCTTGATCTGCAGTCAAATGCTCTACCACTGAGCTATACCCCCAGGGTGCATCAACATCAAGCAGCTTCAACTGACAACAGGTGTGTTTTAAATGGATAGCTTTCTAAAGCAAGTGATCTTGTCATAGTCATATTCGATCAATGGCTCATGGATCAATCAGAAAGGGTAACATGGATTCATGCTGGGGCCATTAGTTCTTGTTCTTTGAGGAATATTTTTAACAATGAAACCAATCTCTGTCAGTAAAGGTCGTTCCATGGTCTGGGGGAGTGTTGTTTATAAAACCTGTTGTCAGTTGCAGCTTTATAGACAAGATAAATCATCACATGTTGTATTTCCACATGCATTTTGGCAGCTTCAATCCGCTTCAAGCAACTTCAAGCCGCTTCAAGCAGCTTCAAGCCGCTACAAGCAACTTCAAGCCGCTTCAAGCAACTTCAACTGACAACATGTGTGTTTTAAATGGCAATTGATCTTGTCATATTCATATTCGATCAATGGCTCATGGATCAATCAGAAAGGGTAACATTAGTTAGGGGCCATTAGTTCTTGTTCTTTGAGGAATATTTTTAACAATGAAACCAACTTCAACTGACAATATGTGTGTTTTAAATGGCAATTGATCTTGTCATATTCATATTCGATCAATGGCTCATGGATCAATCAGAAAGGGTAACATGGATTCATGCTGGGGCCATTAGTTCTTGTTCTTTGAGGAATATTTTTAACAATGAAACCAATCTCTGTCAGTAAGGGTCGTTCCATGGTCTGGGGGAGTGTTGTTTATAAAACCTGTTGTCAGTTGCAGCTTTACAGACAAGATAAATAATCACATGTTGTATTTCCACATGCTATACCCCCAGTTGCATCATCATCAAGCAGCTTCAACTGACAACAGGTGTGTTTTAAATGGCTAGCTTTCTAAAGCAAGTGATCTTGTCATAATCATATTCGACCAATGGCTCATGGATCAATCAGAAAGGGTAACATGGATTCATGCTGGGAATATTTTTACAATGAAACCAATCTCTGTCAGTAAAGGTCGTTCCATGGTCTGGGGGAGTGTTGTTTATAAAACCTGTTGTCAGTTGCAGCTTTATAGACAAGATAAATCATCACATGTATTTCCATGTGCATTTTGGAAGTGAAGAGTATAAGTGTTTCTAATAAAGCAGTCAGTAAGGATATAAACAAGATCCCCAAGTATATACTGTCCATTTCCACGCAAGTACTGGCAGTGAAGTCCAGAAGGGGGCACCCGGAGTTGAACCGGGGACCTCTAGATCTGCAGTCAAATGCTCTACCACTGAGCTATACCCCCAGGGTGCATCAACATCAAGCAGCTTCAACTGACAACAGGTGTGTTTTAAATGGATAGCTTTCTAAAGCAAGTGATCTTGTCATAATCATATTCGACCAATGGCTCATGGATCAATCAGAAAGGCTAACATGGATTCATGCTGGGGCCATTAGTTCTTGTTCTTTGAGGAATATTTTTACAATGAAACCAATCTCTGTCAGTAAAGGTCGTTCCATGGTCTGGGGGAGTGTTGTTTATAAAACCTGTTGTCAGTTGCAGCTTTATAGACAAGATAAATCATCACATGTTGTATTTCCACATGCATTTTGGCAGCTTCAATCCGCTTCAAGCAACTTCCAGCAGCTTCAAGCTGCTACAAGCAACTTCAAGCCGCTTCAAGCAACTTCAACTGACAACATGTGTGTTTTAAATGGCAATTGATCTTGTCATATTCATATTCGATCAATGGCTCATGGATCAATCAGAAAGGGTAACATTAGTTAGGGGCCATTAGTTCTTGTTCTTTGAGGAATATTTTTAACAATGAAACCAACTTCAACTGACAATATGTGTGTTTTAAATGGCACTTGATCTTGTCATATTCATATTCGATCAATGGCTCATGGATCAATCAGAAAGGGTAACATGGATTCATGCTGGGGCCATTAGTTCTTGTTCTTTGAGGAATATTTTTAACAATGAAACCAATCTCTGTCAGTAAGGGTCGTTCCATGGTCTGGGGGAGTGTTGTTTATAAAAACTGTTGTCAGTTGCAGCTTTACAGACAAGATAAATAATCACATGTTGTATTTCCACATGCTATACCCCCAGTTGCATCATCATCAAGCAGCTTCAACTGACAACAGGTGTGTTTTAAATGGCTAGCTTTCTAAAGCAAGTGATCTTGTCATAATCATATTCGACCAATGGCTCATGGATCAATCAGAAAGGGTAACATGGATTCATGCTGGGAATATTTTTACAATGAAACCAATCTCTGTCAGTAAAGGTCGTTCCATGGTCTGGGGGAGTGTTGTTTATAAAACCTGTTGTCAGTTGCAGCTTTATAGACAAGATAAATCATCACATGTATTTCCATGTGCATTTTGGAAGTGAAGAGTATAAGTGTTTCTAGATATAGACAAGATCCCCAAGTATATACTGTCCATTTCCATGCAAGTATTGGCAGTGAAGTCCAGAAGGGGGCACCCGGAGTTGAACCGGGGACCTCTTGAGCTGCAGTCAAATGCTCTACCACTGAGCTATACCCCCAGGGTGCATCAACATCAAGCAGCTTCAACTGACAACAGGTGTGTTTTAAATGGATAGCTTTCTAAAGCAAGTGATCTTATCATAATCATATTCGACCAATGGCTCATGGATCAATCAGAAAGGCTAACATGGATTCATGCTGGGGCCATTAGTTCTTGTTCTTTGAGGAATATTTTTACAATGAAACCAATCTCTGTCAGTAAAGGTCGTTCCATGGTCTGGGGGAGTGTTGTTTAAAAAAACCTGTTGTCAGTGGCAGCTTTATAGACAAGATAAATCTTCACATGTTGTAATTCCACATGCATTTTGGCAACTTCAAGTCAATTCAAGCCGCTACAAGCCGCTTCAAGCCGCTACAAGCCGCTTCAAGCCGCTACAAGCCGTTTCAAGCCGCTTCAAGCAACTTCAACTGACAACAGGTGTGTTTTAAATGGATAGCTTTCTAAAGCAAGTGATCTTGTCATATTCATATTCGATCAATGGCTCATGGATCAATCAGAAAGGGTAACATGGATTCATGCTGGGGCCATTAGTTCTTCTTCTTTGAGGAATATTTTTAACAATGAAACCAATCTCTGTCAGTAAAGGTCGTTCCATGGTCTGGGGGAGTGTTGGTTATAAAACCTGTTGTCAGTTGCAGCTTTATAGACAAGATAAATCATCACATGTTGTATTTCCACATGCATTTTGGCAGCTTCAATCCGCTTCAAGCAACTTCAAGCCGCTTCAAGCAGCTTCAAGCCGCTACAAGCAACTTCAAGCCGCTTCAAGCAACTTCAACTGACAACATGTGTGTTTTAAATGGCAATTGATCTTGTCATATTCATATTCGATCAATGGCTCATGGATCAATCAGAAAGGGTAACATGGATTCATGCTGGGGCCATTAGTTCTTGTTCTTTGAGGAATATTTTTAACAATGAAACCAATCTCTGTCAGTAAAGGTCGTTCCATGGTCTGGGGGAGTGTTGGTTATAAAACCTGTTGTCAGTGGCAGCTTTATAGACAAGATAAATAATCACATGTTGTATTTCCACATGCTATACCCTCAGTTGCATCATCATCAAGCAGCTTCAACTGACAACAGGTGTGTTTTAAATAGCTAGCTTTCTAAAGCAATTGATCTTGTCATAATCATATTCGACCAGTGGCTAACGGATCAATCAGTAAGGGTAACATGGATTCATGCGGGGGCCATTAGTTCTTGTTCTGTGAATAATATTTGTACAATAAAAAAAAATTCTCTCTCAGTAAAGGTCGTTCCATGGTCTGGAGAAGTGTTGTTTATAAATCCTGTTTTCAGTTGCAGCTTTATAGACAAGATAAATCATCACATGTTGTATTTCCACATGCATTTTGGCAGCTTGAAACAGCTTCAGGCAGCTTCAAGCAGCTTCGAATGACAACAGATGTATTAAAAAGGCAATTGATCTTGTCATAATCACATTCGACCGATGGCTCATGGATCAATCAGAAAGGGTAACATGGATTCATGCTAGGGCCATTAGTTCTTGTTCTTTGAGGAATATTTTTACAATGAAACCAATCTCTGTCAGTAAAGGTCGTTCCATGGTCTGGGGGAGTGTTGTTTATAAAACCTGTTGTCAGTTGCAGCTTTATAGACAAGATAAATCATCACATGTTGTATTTCCATGTGCATTTTGGAAGTGAAGTGTATAAGTGTTTTTAATAAAGCAGTCAGTAAGTGTATAGACAAGATCACACAAGTATGTATTTCCATGTGCGTATTGGCAGTGAAGAGTATAAGGGATTTAAAGGCTACATGTTGCACGGCCAGTAGGGGGCACTCAGATTTGAACCAGGGACCTCTTGATCTGCAGTCAAATGCTCTACCACCCCCAGTTGCATCATCTTCAAGCAGCTTCAACTAACAACAGGTGTGTTTTAAATAGCTAGCTTTTTAAAGCAATTGATCTTGTCATAATCATATTCGACCAATGGCTCATGGATCAATCAGAAAGGGTAACATGGATTCATGCTGGGGCCAATAGTTATTGTTCTTTGAGGAATAGTTTTACAATGAAACCAATCTCTGTTAGTAAAGATCGTTCCATGGTCTGGAGGAGTGTTGTTTATAAAGACTGTTTTCAGTTGCAGCTTTATAGACAAGATAAATCATCATATGTTGTATTTCTTGCATTTTGGCAGCTTCAAGCCGCTTCAAGCAACTTCAAGCAGCTTCGACTGACAACAGATGTGTTTTTTAAAATGCTTTAAAGTCATCTGGGCCCCAATGAAAACAGTTCCTACTGGTGGAGGAGGTCTTGTTGTGTGAGGAATATTTTTACAATGAAACCAATCTCTGTCGATAAAGGTGGTTTCATGGTCTGGAGGAGTGTTGTTTACAAATCCTGTTTTCAGTTGCATTAGAGAGCAATTGTAGGTCTTAGCAAGGATTGGAATAGCATTGTTAAAAAGCCTTCAGTGACCGTATAGAGTGGATTGAGTAAAATTTTACACAGTTAAAACCAGTGATATTCATATCACAGCAATGGCTAATGGAGGAAAAAAACATGGTGCCATACTGCCTTTGTATGCTCTACATGTAATAACCATTTTAGCTCTGGTGAATTCTACTGAGTGTTGTGCCCTTTCCAACTACATGTGGAAACTCTATTCTACTGGTGCCACCTTCTGGTAGCTTCATATTATTGTGTATTATGTTACAGACTATGAGGCATCAATTTTTGCACTTTTCCAATTCAGACAAGATTATATTAATCACATTAAAAATGGAGTATATTATTAAAATACTTTAAATTGTATTGACTTCATTATTAGTCTTAATGAAAGCAGTTGTAAAGTTGTACTTCTTGTTCTGGTTCTGCTCCTTAGCAGTCTTCTTGAAGCTACCTATGCCGTTTAGTTATTTTCTGCATGCGGTGCCTCTCAGGGGCCCACCTATATGTGAAAGCATTAAATTATGTACATTATTTCTTGAAAAACACAACAGTGATCACTTCTGCCTTATTCTATTTCAGTCCATCTTTAACTAGTTTTTACTACTTCGGTAACATGGCAATTTATGTGATGTTTCCCTTCAGCCCAAGATGCCACAGTTGGAATTTTTTTCTGCTACTGCCTGGACAGCACTATTCACTGTTTACATGGACATTTGTGTATCCATTTTTCTGGATACAATGTTCACCAGCAAGTTCTGTTGCTGGTTAGGAGGTTTGCATGTAACTGAGGTTTTATCAACCATGAGGCTTGACTAGGTAGCATCTGGGAATTTTTTCATATTATATGCCACTATGATTTTGCTGTACGTTTTCAACATCTACGATTATGCACACAAGTAGATATCTAGTTTTTCCAGATTCTTGCTGGCTAGGTAAGGTTCATAGCAACATATTTTCATATGGCCAAATGTTTGTGGGTACCTGACCTTGAGAATTCACCCAGCTGTTGCCAGAAAATTAAAAGCACACAATTTGTATAGGAGGTATTTGAATGCTGTATCATGTAACATTCCCTTTCCTGGAACTAAGGGCCTCTGACAAAAAGGTTTCAGCATGACAATGCCACTGGGAACAAAGTGAGGTCCACAAATGCATGGTGATAAGGGCTTTGAGGTAAGAGAGAGCTGCATCAGTGTTTTGAATCTTATGCGTGCAGCTACCGAAAACCCGTAGAGGGATCGCAGCATGGGAGTGGTATGCGAGAACTTAGGCAGGTTGAAAACAAGTCATGCAGCTGCATTTTGGATCATTTGCAGAATACGAATTGCGTTCATAGGTAGACCAACCAGCAGTGTTTTGCCATACTCCAGTTTTGCGAAGACAAGAGACTGAACATATACCTGAGCAGCCTGTGTGGAAAAAATGGCTGAATCCTTCTATCGTGGTAGAGAAGGTTACGAGCTGTGACTGAAGGGGAGATCAGATCGTTATGCAGGGACACCAGTGGAGAATCTGCATGGAGCACTCCCCTCCATGTTACCTGATATGAGCATCCTTCCAGGTAGGAAGCAAACTCATGCTGATCCGCAAATCCCAAGTCTTCTGAGGGTGGACAAGAGAATCTTGTGGTTGACCGTATGAAACGCTGCTGAAAGGTCGAGGAGGATGAGGACGTATGACAGCTTGGCTGATCTAGCAGCATGTAGTTTCTCAGAGACATCCAAAAGGGCTGTCTCTGTTGAATGAGCTGCTTTAAAGCCAGACTGGTTGGAATCTTAGAGGTGGTTCTGTGAGAGATAGACAGAGAGTTGATTATAGACAATGCATTCAAGAATTTTTGAAAGAAAAGAGATAAGTGATACCAGTCTGTAGTTACTGATGTCTGATGGATCTAGAGCAGGTTTCTTTAGGATGGGACCCTTGCTCACTTGAAGGTAGTTGGTAAATGACCAGATGCTATGGATTCATTGATGACAGTGGTAATGAAGAGCAGAAGGTCTTGTGAGATGGTCTGGAGCATAGTGAAAGGGTGCGGATCGCTTAATCTGCAGGTGCTCCATGCAGCTACATGCTCTACAACAGAACTATACCCACGACATAGGTAGAACAATTTTAGACATAACTGATAGTTTAGCTATAAGTAAGTAAGCTTTTGATACTTTTTCATTATTTGAGATAGAAAGTTAGCTTACAGTTCTTACAAACATCTTTACAATTTTGGGTTAAAATACCATTTTATACCCACAAAATAACCATACATTTTATACCATAATTGGCATAAAAATATACTACTAGTTATCCAAGGAAAAACAAATCTAAGACCAAATTTTAAGCAAATATACTGTACATTAGACATCAGAAATTTTGCAGGGTTTTACCAAAGGTGCTTAATCAGTGGCAATGAAACAGTGCCAACTGGTGGAGGAGCTCCAGTGGTGGGAGGAATATTTTCACAGTGTATAAGATTAAGGATCTTGTCTATACATTTAATGACTGCTTTATTCACAACACTTATAATCCTCCAGAACCACCTTTCACTGTAAACTCTTAAACCAGACTGTTTTCACTGTAAAAAAAAAAAAAAATCTATGTATTCCTACGACAAACTGGAGCTCCTCCACCTTGCCTTTGATTAGGGTCAAGAAGGTTTCAGGAACATATAAAAGGCAACGCATAAAAATCACAGCGCGCTCCCGCGTCCTGTATGCCATGCGCGGGAACGCGGAGCGCAGGATAGAGCAGTGTCGTGCCCGCGCTTCCGCGCGAGTCTTCTCGTTCGGTGACAGACAGCGGTGCAAAACATCTCAAGCCGCCGCCTGCACTGGATATTTTGCTCACATACAATCACGAAGCATTAACCTCGGGACTCTTTTCTAATCCTTTTTCATCTCATCTGTCGCTCTAGGATTGTTTAAAAATGAATCCGCTGTGTAGTAGATGTAACCGAGTCGTGTATCCAACGGAAAAAGTGAATTGTCTTGACAAGGTAAGCTAACCCAAACGTATTTAGCTAAGTAACCTGCTAACACCAAGCTAGCAACGGATACAACACGTCTCCGCAGGGCTTCGGATGCTCGTGAGCTTTCGTACTTTTTGTGTTTTTGTTCTATTTTTGGTTGAAACGGAAGCGGAACCAGTTAAGTTAGCTTTGCTAGCTAACGCTAAGTAGCTTGTTGTGGTCGCGCTTGTTGTGAACGAGGATTACTAGGTAGCTGTGTTGGTGGCACGTTGACATTCGTCGCTGCACTAGCTCATCTGACATCATACTAATATTTGAAAAGTTTTTAAACGCTGGTCGTTTTGTGTGAGATAGAAACGTTTGCTAAACGGAGGATATTTGTGTGTGCGCGCGTGTGTGTGCGCGCGTGCACGGCCTCCTCCGTTGTGCTGAAGAGCACATGAGGAATCTGACGTGTCTCACAGTCTCTGCAGTTCACTTCAATGCAAAACGGAAGTCTTCTAAGACTAACGCATCAGCACGCTTCTGTTGTCAAGTTTCGTACGACAGTGTTCATTTAAAGACAGTACAAAATACCTGGCCTGTTTCTCTTCTGCTTTGGTATATGCACTTAGTAGTGACAATACACTAAATAAATACTTACCCTGAAAATCATATTCTTGCTTTTTTTTCTTTTCTAGTAAATTGAAGTTATTAGGATGTTTTCAGAGACATTAGGAAAAGCCAGCTCTGTTAATTTGACCGTGTGAAGGAGTAAAAGACAAAAGACAAATGGTTTGATTGGAAGTAGATGTGTTTCCTTCAGTAAGGTAGACAAGGTATGAACAAAATCAGTTTTGATCTGTTAATGAAAAACTATGTCCATTTATTTATATTTTATCAACAAATGAAGGCTGTTTGACATAAAACTATACCAATATTTTTTTGGTGTGTTTTAGCATTTTTTTTAAGATGATCATTTCCTAAACAGGGGAAATACAGTAGATATTTTTGTAGTCATTGTAGTTAGACTCTAGTTAGAAACCTTTTCAAGCTGCAGTGTTTTGTTATTTTGTGTGTGTGTGTGTGTGTGTGTATATATATATATATATATATATATATATATATATATATATATATATATATATATATATATATAGTGCACTTAAGGCCTCAGGTGATTTGTGTAATGTACTTTAAAAATCGATCGATTTCTTACAGAATATCTAATCATGAATCAGAGTAAGCTTGAGTCATGACTACTTGGGAAAAAGTGCAGTTAAAGGAGGCAGAAAGCCTCCTACATATGATTTCTCATTGGTAATCTAGAACAAGTATGAGATTATTTAAGCACAAACAGGTATTACACTGGTTAAGGAACGTTACAATTTTTAAAAAAAAAAAAAAAAATAGAGATTCTAGTTCAGATTAACACAAGTACAGCTGTAAACATGCCTTTTTCTTGTTTCTTTTAGCTTTCCATCCACGCTAATGCAAATCTCTGAAAATGTGTTTTAGGGAAAGCTTAAACACTGGCTAATAATTGTCATGTGATGTCATCAAATCTAAAATTGTGGAACTTATTTTCCTGTGTTAGTTTTTTACTATGTACAGTTTACATGCCAAGTTAAGGAATCATGTGTTATGTTCGCTTTGTCTAAAGAAATTAAAATGTTGGGAATGACTCAGTGTTCATACCCAGCATGCTATTTTCTGTCATAGTGTGTCCAAAACATTAAAACAGTTCTGGAAAGACCGGTGTTTGTGTGGATGAGGCCACTGTGTCATGGTGCACTGCTTTGCATGCAAGTCTGTTAGGCAAGACCAATTTAACCATCTCAAAAGACCTATTATTTACTTATTTATAACTCTGCAATATACATTGTGAGTATGTTTTTGGTAAAGTGTTACTGAAACATTTGTTTGTTGGAAGCAATGGTAAGGCACCATAATAAGGCAGGTTTTGTTGTAAGGTTGTCACAATATCCTCAATATGGGTTTTGCATTTGACCCGGTGTAGTATAATGATTTTTGATACCAAAATCACAGCTTGGCAAAAATTAAAATTGCGTTCAGGGGAACCAGTCGTTGAACAACCAAAATGCATGTAGTGCTGACCAGTTGAGGTTCAGAAGAAAAGTTACTAGTGTCTAAACGTAAGTGATATAAGTTCTAACTAAAAACATGCAGAAAAATGTTAGCTACAGCAGTTGTAATTATAGCCCCATACTGTACAATCGCAAGCTGTACTATTATGAGGCTAAAAATAGTGTCCCAAATGCTGCAAGTAAAAGGGCAGAGAGGAGAAAGAAAAGTTTATTTAACTTGCACATCAGCATAACAGTATCAGTTCATAAAGTAATGCCATTTTGTGTGTTTAACATCTGTCTATGTTCTAAACACTAACAATTCCTCATGTTCCTTCAAAAGCAGCCCACATAAAAATTAGACTATTCAGATTTTGACAGCAATTGGGATACAACAATTACAGTGTCAAATGCGTCTGCAAAGGAAGTGCACAGAAAAATAAGTGTATCATAATTTAAATCTTGATGAAACTTATTCACAGTTACGGAAGTGCTACAGTAAAAAATAATAAAGAAACAGCAGCAGCTGCCAAACAAAAATGTAAAATAAAAGTGAAATATCATTCATATAAAATGCAAAACTTTTCATTAAAGGATGTGCAAAGAAACACTTTTTTATCAATACCTTCAATAAATTGATGACACATGCTTGTGAAATGTATTTTATTTTAGAAGACAAAATAAAATAAAAAAACTATAAAAAATGAAAACGTTTACATAAAACATTTAAACAGTGTCCATCAAACTTTAAATAAAACACTTAAACATTAAATCTAAAGGATGCAAGTCGATGTTAAAAACATTTATGTAAAAAATATCCTCAACTGAAACTAAGCAGTAGTGTTGATACACACTACTCAAACGGACGCATGTCGAAATTGACTGGGGAACGGTTGTCATTGGTTAGTTTCCTGGATGAACGCCAATAGGAATTGTTTCATCGTGGTAACAGCAACAATTACAGAAAATCTATCAGTTTTAAAAATGTTTTATTTGCAGGCTGTTATGTTTAATTAATTGTTCAAATGGTGTTTGTATGCATTGTTTGCATAAAATATTAATAATGTATAGTAAATAATACTAAACACATTTATTTCCACACTAGAGTTTTTAAGGACTACTGAGAGAGACAACACTTGTTTATTCCCTTGCTATATAAGTCTAACAATCAGTCTATCTTTCTCTCTGTCTGTTCACAACTCCATCACACACCCCATTTGCAGTGTAGTCCCAGTGTTTAGTGGTAGTTCTTTAAACATTATTAAGCACCCGAATATAAAAATGTTTCAGTGCCGTTACCTGCACAAGAACCAAAATGAGTGGTGACAGTAATGGAGATGGAACAATAAACAATACCTCCTACAGACACTGCTACAAAACAGCTATGTAAGCTAATGAAAAGCTAATGATTGACATCACGGTGAGAACAGTTAGGATGGTAAGTGTGCACACATGACCATCATTTTGTGACCGTGTCACTCATTTGCCAACATTGCCTTAATTCCATACGAGCTACAGTATCTGTCCTTAGGCTTTTATTTAACTGAATGGAGTGAGCCAATCTATTGCACAGCCATTTCTTGTATTTCTTTTTCTGCATATAGGTCAGCCACGTCCATGGTCTTGACTGTAGTGGTTGCGTTATTAGCCAATATGGAACAGTGTAGATTGAAATTGTTAAACCTCTTACTTTAGACAGTGTCAGTCTTTAATGAATTTACAGACTGGGACAAAGCTGTGTTCCACCATGAACTTTAGTTGGCCTTGCTGTCTGACCAGCAAGGTGAATTTAACAGCGACTGTGCAGTATATAAGCGTTATTGTGCAGTATGTATGCATTTCAAGACTGTAATGTGCTACTTAAAGGTGGGGTGCACGATCTCTGAAAGCCAATGTTGACATTTGAAATCACCAAAACAAACACGCCCCTAACCCATATGGGTGTCACCCCTGTTTTAGCTCCGCCCCACACATGCATACGTAACCCAGGCAACTATTATGGCGGAACCTCCTGGGGCAGCTGGCCGAGGGGATATTTTTATTAATAACTGAACTCAATGAGTAATACTACGGTAATACAAATGTGTTTTTGTAGTACCTTGTGTTGTACCGTGAAAGGTTTTGCTCCGTTTCATGCGAAAGACATTCAGTTCTCTCCAGTGCTGGAAAGCTGATCCTATATTAACATGGGTCCTGCTTCTTGCCTTACCGTAAGCCTTTTTTCATTTTTATTCACCATGTCAGTGTTTCAGTCACTTTCGGCTGATGTCACACATGCGACTGAACACTCTCCGTCGCATATTGACAAGACACACCCTTTTATGCTCATTAGCTACACGTTTGTTTTGGTCGGCTCGACTCAATTTGCTGAAGCATTTCTCAAACATCGTACACCCCACCTTTAACTGGTACTTGTATTAGTGCTTGCAGTGGCATGTTGGCTCAGTGGTTATTGTCACCTCACACCAAGAAATACATGGATTAAGCTTCACCCATGGTATTTTCTGTGTTTTTTTACAGATTCTGATTTTCAAGACATGCATTTTCTATCAATTGAGGAATCTAAATTGTGTGTGTGTGTGTGTTAGTTCAGCTATTACTAACTACTATTTACTATTTAGCTGGACTACTATTTACACAGTACATGCTAGGATACATTCAAGTGCTTTTTATCTCCATGTAGCACTTTTTCTTGTTTTAAATGCTTCACTGTAAGAAGCCTCATGGTATTTTTCTCTCACGCACTTGCAAAATAATTAGCTGAATTTTTAATGTAAAAGTATACATAAATATGAAACTAATAAGATTTACTTTAAAATTGCAAGGAAAAATGCTAAATTGTTACTATGGTCAAAAACCTTTATAGAATGATCAACATGTATAAATGCAGATAATTATTTTTATTCCACATACGTTTGTATGTCATTAAAAAAACTATAAAATACAGTAAAAAAAAAATAGGACATTTTCATTCTGTCTATTTTGCCATTATTTGTCAAAATACATAAAATAACAGTTGGGCTGTTAATTTACAGAAAATGTCCATCATTTTACAGTGTTTTGTGCACAATTAAAAAACAAAGGAGATGTACTGTAAGAAAATAGTAATATTTTCTGTAAAATTAGTTTTTGTTTTTTGTAAAAAGTTCTTTTTTTAGTGTAGTCCTCTAATCTGCTTTATGTGAGTTGAGGCCACAATGTTTTGCCAGGCAGAATTCTCATGTTTGCTGTTTCGCAGTGGATGCATTTCTAACGCCTTTTGCATATTGGTTATTTTGTGTCTGTCATTTTTTTTTCTTAATCACTATTTTCAGGGTGTGCGGCTAAAGTCAATTGTAAATATCAGAGGAGGTATAAAATTAAATGAAAAGACAAAATAAAGCGATGGGTGTGATGCTTTGGTGCATTTGGAGCTGCTGCTGAAAACTTTGCTCAACCTAGATTGTTAGATGATAAATCTTGTGTTAGTTTACTGATTAAATCATTATAAAGAACTCTAGAGGCTGCTTAGCTGCCTTGAACACCAAACTGATAATTTGATGTTAATAACTTTACCAAAAGAAAGAAACTACATAGTTAGTGACCTTTTGCAAATGACCTTTAGCTGTGATTTAAGCAAAAGGTCTTTCAGTAACAAGCTCAATCCATGGGAGTCATTGACCCATAATTTACCAGCGGTTAACATAATTGCATTTAAATAATTTTATAATGGACATAGATAGCGATCCAGATTCTATATAGCTAACAGCTACTGAGTTTAATAACTAAAAAATAGCTACTAAGCTAAATACCTAATTAGATTTGAGCCTTTACTCATGTTGGTGGATTTTCAGTATTCTGCCAATAAAACCAGCAGACACTCTTCTAGATCAAATTGAGACAAGTTTTTTCTTCCACCGCAGAGGGAGCACATCTCAGCAAGCAGCAGCAGTGAGTTATCACTTCAGCAAGCCCATGCTCAGAGGAGTAGTAGCTCTTTTAGTGAGGTATAAACTATAGAGCATTTTTTTTATGTTACAAAAGGATGAACATACGTAAGTGTATAGATCAGGCATATAAAAATTTCGTCATCTCCTCAGTAGGTGATAAAAGCTTCAGAAGGTGTTTTCCTGCATCCTTAACTAAACCTATTTGCAAAGGAACACCTACCGATAGTCATAATATAAAAATTGTGATTAAATTGATTAACACGGACCAGCAAGATTTTCCAAAACTTGACCGTAAACTTAAAATATAGACGGCATGTTAATGTGTCTATAAAATTGCAGTTAATTGTAATTATTTGTGGACACTTGACCATCAGCCTTACATTTGTTTGTTGAACATCCCATTCTAGTTGTAATCCCCTCACCACCATCCTTGCTGTTATAATAACCTTCACTATAGCATTAGTGAGATCAGGTGTTGAAACTCCAGTAAAATTAAACAGAAGAAACCTATACAAACATTGTATTTTTTTTTTTAAAAAAAAGGGTCGATATAAATCTCACCATAGCAATTATTTTCTATCTATCATTATTTGTTTGTTGTTTGTATTTGGCACCTGATTTAAACTCTGGGCACATTAGAAGTAGTACTTGATACCACTTGTTTTGACCACCATTTTGACTGCTTTATAAAATGCAGCTTATTTAGAAAACAGTAACACTGAACTAGTTTTACATGCTATGATTGGTTAATAAAATACATTTATATGCCAATTAGAGAGTATGCTGTTTTTTGCTCTTATGTTCTCCCTCTTGCATTTTGTTTTGTTTGTTTTTTTTCTGTCACAGGATTATTTCATTTGGTGGTCTACAGGCAAATTGTTAACTTTTTTGCAAACATAACGTTGACGTGACGTAAAAGCAAGCATAACATTGTGATGTTTTTTCAATATTTGAAATTACACACCTGCACATAGCACAAAATCAAAACCAAAAAGAAAGTCACATGTCACTGAAAGCTAACCGTGTATAAATTGGCAGCGAAGTGGAATGTACTCCGTTGTCCGCTGTTATCGCTAAACCCTCCCAAGGTGACTCGAAGTCCAACAAACTTTAAACCCGCACACTCTCCAGATCCTTTCTTTCTTATTATAGGTTTTGCGGGCCAATAAGTCAGACATGTATTGCAGTATTATTCTGTTCAGTAATTCTCACCCAAAACGTGCATAATTTACAGCATATGCGCTTAACACCCGATATGTTTCTGGGAGGTTTTTTCATAATTTTTTCATTTAAACCTCATGATTTTTATGGTCATTCTGAAGTTGAGAAAAATTTCAGCTTTTTTTCTCAGGCATCAAAAAAGAAAGAAAGAAATGATTGGCGCACGGTTTCTCCTCGCTTCTTTCTCTTAATAATTAATTTACATGTTCTTAACCAGGCAGTGAGTATTTTCGGTTTTTAACAGGAATATATTCAGAGATTACATTAGGTTAATACTAGAAGGCTGATTGTGCCGCATCTCATGCAAGTATTTAAAGACACGTCTGGTTGCAGGTTTTGTTGTTTTTTCTTCATTGAATCATCATCTTCAGTTTGTCAAAATCAAAAAAAAAAATTATTTTTGTAGTATTCAGCTATTGGGTTTAGCATTGCACTTTTTTTTCTCTCTTAGTTCTGGCATAAAGGATGTTTCAGCTGTGAGGTATGCAAGATGACTCTAAACATGAAGAACTACAAAGGTTTTGATAAGAAACCATACTGCAATGCGTAAGTATCTACAGATTTTCTTCAGTGTTTGTGTGAAACAGTGACTGAGCATAATGTCAATGTGGAAATATTTAAAAATCGCATGCAAACACACTCATTTTATCTGACAGGCAAATCAGACATATGCATAGAGCTGTAGACTTGAGAAAGGGAACAAAAAGTTTTTAACTTTGTTCTCATATCCTTTTAATTTACATACATGTTTTTTTGCACCTGTCCCTTAGTGAAAAGGACACCAGTACAAAAGTGTATTTAGAAGTAAAATACAAATAAAATAATTTTTTTGTTTTGTTTTAATTTCAAACCTCCGCCTTGTGTGTGTGGAGTTTGCATGTTCTCCCCGTGCCTCGGGGGTTTCCTCTGGGTACTCCGGTTTCCTCCCCCGGTCCAAAGACATGCATGGTAGGCTGATTGGCATCTCTGGAAAATTGCCGTAGTGTGTGATAGTGTGAGTGAATGAGAGTGTGTGTGTGCCCTGTGATGGGTTGGTACTCCGTCCAGGGTGTATCCTGCCTTGATGCCCGATGACGCCTGAGATAGGCACAGGCTCCCCGTGACCTGAGGTAGTTCGGATTATGGTAGAAAATGAATAAATGAATGAATTTCAAACCTTGGTTCACATGTTTGTTTGATTGTCTTACGTAAATCTGTAAGGTTAAAAGCGGCATACAACGTTTTATCAATTTCATGCATGTTGAACTCCCTTTGAAGTCTAATGCTATCTGTGAAAATGGCGACCTTTAGGTTTAAAGAGGCTTTTATCATTCGAAAACTATGAGGATATAAATAGATCTTAAAAGGTAAGGATAAATTGTGACACACTTACTTTGTGTGGTTGGTTGAAGACACACATACTTTTCCCACTTTTTTTTCGTTGGCTGATAAAACACACAAACGTCACATGTTCATTTCAGAGAACATGCACAAGTGACATGGCAGATGATTGCAGGATATCTGTTTATTTAGTTAAAACCAATTATAAATCAACCTTAACTATTTTGTTGATGCATATTGTACTAGTCTTGTGTTTGTCCAAATAGTGTCTACCTGTAGGTGAGGGTGAAATTTGTTCAAGTTTGCTTTTTAAGCAAGTGACCGGCACGTTTCACTTTGATCACGTTGGGCTGTTCAGTGTTGAAAAGTCTTGCTACTGCAGAATAATAGAGAATGCAACTCTGTCTTTATACGTCACCAGGGCTGTGCCGTTTTAAGAAGCACAAATTTTGTTATTTTGCCATAAGGGTATAATTTTGTCAACCATGCAGATGCATTAGATGCTTCCTTCTGACAGTCCTATGGCTTTGCCAGATGGGTATTTACAGTCAGTTTATCTCTTTTCATTCAGTTTACACTTGCTCTTGTACATGTTTGTGTTTTCTTTGTCTTACTGACACAATTCTTTTTAACAATCCTATTTTAGGCTGTTTGTTTTCCGTTAATGCTTTTATTAGAAATATCGATGCTTTAAATATATAAAAGCTAATTTAAGTTGTTCCCTAAAATGTTTGTAAAGGGCTTGGAAGTGTGATTACAGGTTTTCTGTAATGGCTAATTCTGAGGTGTGTGTTACAGACACTACCCAAAAACGTCATTCACGAGTGTTGCTGACACTCCAGAGAACCTACGTCTGAAACAGCAGAGCAAGATGCAAAGCCAGGTGACTGACACACACACACACATTTTCTTTTTCTCTCTTTCTTTCTATCAGATATTTCAGTGTTGTATACAGATTTTCTCACATACGTTTGGACGGCCAAAATCAGACCGTTCTAAGAAAAGAAGATTCAAACCCAATCATTCCTTTTACCTGTTATTTCTTTTTGCTGTCTATGCTCAGCATTGTCAGGGTTTTACTCTGGCTTGCTTCTCTCTGACCCAGACACCCAAAGATGCACAAACTGTAATTTAACCGTATTAAGTCAGTGTGCTATATTTAGAGTGTTTGTGTATTGAAAAAACTGAAGTGATGCATTAACCTTATTATCTAGAAGGACATTGTTTTATTTTGTTCCACAAATAAGGTGCCTGTTTAAACAAAGCACACAATCAAGTTTTTCAGGTTTTCTTATCTTTATGGGGTTTGGCAGGCTCACACTTCCACACACACACTCGGGGGGGGGAAATATAAACCAATTAATCCATATTTTGGCTAGCTGAGGTCGGTCTAAATAGGGGAAAGTTCCACATAATACCACGAATCCTCATATTTCAATGATTTGTTGTCAAGTTTCGTATTCTTATTCTCTCCTTGGGGTCTGCCTACGTTACTCGTTGCAGTCGTGCACATAGATATTTTTCTGTTGAACATTCCTTTCTTTCCATTAGGAATTTGTGTGTCTTTTATTCTTTGTATGCTATTAGTCCCATTAGCCTTAGTAAATTTAACCAGTGTCCTTCCACCACCAAAATTAGTTTGAGTAAAGGTAGAGTAGTGATTCATTTCTCCTCCTTTGTTTAGTCTAGACTGTGTCATAAACGCCAGGGTCTATTTTTGATTTCAAACCCTTTAATTAGGCAGACATAAAATGAGAAGGAACATCGGTCAGAACGGTCACCGCTGAAAACGTGTGACCGCTAGCGGAAATTTAAAGCATATAATTTTTTTTAGTCAGTGCGTGTTACTATAGTATTTGCACTGTTTCTTACTGGTCTGACAATTACTTGGATGGGGACCTAAGAGGGAATGGGAATGTTGTCATCTACTAGTGTCTCCTAAACATATTATGAGTGTTATCTTTTTGACAAATGGCTGTCACCATAGGTATAACATAGGAATAATGTAACAAAACCTCTTAAATATTGTAGCATTATTTCCTCTTTATTTAGGACAATGAAGTTGTGTCCTAGCACCTTACAAATCCCTTTTTTTTTCATCGATTTGTTACCTGTCTGTACTTTCTTTTTAATCAAAACCTTTTCTTTTGAATCAAAACATTTCGTGGACATATGTCTGATCATCTCTCCTCTATAAAAGATATCTCTGTTAAATTAGTAAGCAGCTCATTTTATTGTATTTTCAAATATTTTTTTAACCTAACATTACTTTACTGCAGGGGTGTCAAACTCAAATTCACAGTGGGCCAAAATATAAAACTGAGAAAGTCACAGGCCAAACTGAATATTTATTGAAAAATTAACTGCAACTGATATGTAATGTTCAACCTTTTTCATATGGAAACAAACTTTAGTTTTGCTTAAACACAGGATTTGGAACAACCAGAGCTTGTTATTACAAACACATAAGAAATTAAATTTGAAATAAAAGACACATCAGTGGTGTTCATGTCGCAAACTTTGACCATACACTTTTTGACAAACTCTCCCTCATTAAAGGGCCAGGCAGATTTTGCCTTCTCTGCTGCCACAATAAAGCTTTACAGCCTTTACAGCAGCTTCACTTTTGGATTTTGCTTTCATGAACATAGTCTGCCGGGAAACCAGACTTCTTTTTTTTTTCATCTCCTCCGAGTTCTGGAGCTTCTGCTTTACGTCTAGGTCCTTATACTTCTCATAATGTTTCGTTTCATGGTGACTTCTTATGTCATATTCTTTCGTTACAGACACGTTAGCTCCGTTAGCACACAAGACAAACAGGTCTGTCCTTTATATTCGTGAACAGATAATCTGCCCCCCACCTGTCTTGAAAGCTCCTATTGTCCATCTTTCTTTTGGCCATTTTTGTGGATGGTGGAATTAACTTGCCCGATGTGACTGTAGCATGGTTGTTAACGACTGTCAACAGAGAATGAGGGGCGCTTGCTGTTCGTGACTACGCGTCAATACAGTGGCAAGGCATTCTGGGATTTGTAGTATTAGCGGAGCATGCGGCTAGCCAGCTGTAATGCACATCTGATATGATCTCGCGGGCAAGATATAATTACACCTCTGAGTATGACACCTCTGCTTTACTGGGTATTTATGCTTTGTGCACAATCTTTGTCAGTATAACACATCATTAATAGTTGTGTTTTGTTCTAATGCTTCTTATTTGTGCATATTGCAGGTGCTCTACAAGGAGGAGTTTGAGAAAAACAAGGGAAAGGGCTTCAGTGTTGTAGCCGACACACCAGAATTGCAGAGAATTAAGAAAACACAAGATCAGATCAGCAACGTAGGTCCCAGGCAACACATCTCCCCTAATGTGAGGTTTAAGATTTACTAAACTCCCTGAATTTACCAGAAGCTTTGTCAGATATTTGGTTAAAATTGTGTATAGCATAAAGTCCGAAATTTTTTATTAATTTTTTTATACCTCTTACTTTCGTGATCTAAAGGAACTAGTGTACAAAATCATTTTAAATGATTAGAGTCTTAGTTTAAAAAAAAAAAAAAAAAAGGATTTTACAATTCACTTGATACTCAGGGGATAAGTGGAGTCATGGCAGCATAAGATGGTCATAAGATGAATAGTCAATATAGAGATATAAAGATAGGTGGAACCTATCAATATAACATAATAATATGAGGGAACCTGTCTCAATTAGATACCTAGAAAACTTATGTGATGTTGGCATGTTTGAATATAATACTATCATTATAGCTAATTTAATCAGTCTGAGTTATCATATTATTCTATTTCTTGATCAGAAAATTATGTACAGAAGAGGGAGAGAAATATTGATATGGCTGTAGTCCTGTCTAAATTGAGCTATAGAGGAAAAAAAAAAAAAGATTTGTCCTAAATACAAAAGCTTGTGGCGTCTTCATTGTCTTAAAGCCATAATCCTGACCACACTGCATGTGAACTCTCCCAGGTCAACATCTTGGACCTTCACTACTTTTCTCTGCCATTTGAGTAAGCAAAAAAAGGTCAGCTGATACAGGAATATGAGACGCCTATCGAACAATGTAGAAGCATCAAAAATGTTCTCTAGAACAGATCCTTCTTCCATCAGTAGTGCACAAACTGCTGAGTATGAAGATCTGTTGCAGAATATGCCTGTAATAGAGCTTTAACATTTGTTCAGTATATTAACCTTGTTATCAGCAGTTCCAGTTGTACATGCAAATAAGTACATGAAAAGCCTTAAATAGTACTGACGGCTAATCAAAGTGTCCTGCTGTGAACTGATAATTAAATATGGTGAATATTAAAGCTTCCATTCATCTCTCTGTTCTTATGTTATCTGGTGGTTAATAAATTGTTAACTATATGCCATAAATAGACTTAAATATAGAGCTTGGCCTCCAGCATGATCGTGAAATGTAAAGGTCTTTGTCTTGGTATACACTACAGGTAGACAGTGTACATCAATTATTCATGTGCTGTTTATTTGTATGTGTACTGTAGATTAAATATCATGAGGATTTTGAGAAGAGTAAAATGGGAGGAGAAGTTCACCATCCACCACCGCAACAAAGCACAACTCCAGGTATGTATATTCTCTTTCAGCTCAAACATCGATACTACTACTAATTAGAATGCTTGAGTTTTTAGCTCATTGCTAAGAAACTATAAACAGTCTTTGCTTTTTTCTACAGTATATCAACCCCCAACTGCATCACAGAACTACCATTATGAGCCAGAACCTGTGCGCCAAGCTGCCGCAGCTCCTCCGCCTAGTTCTGGGGTAAAGTTCTACACATGTACACAAACACTGTTTGGCCCTCTCAAAAAATGTCTTTGGAAGTCTCTCAAAATGTCTACTGATCAGGCTGCCTTGAATGTTTCAGAAACTAATAATCTTCTAGGCTTTTCACATCTAAAATTCTTAAGAGTCTTTGCAGATCTTTGTGGTAAAACAAAACATCCCGTGAACAGAATTCTCTGGCAAGAGAAGAAGATCTAGATCGCTAGAGTGGTTGCAGGTAACGGGTAGTCTGTAGTGAATCGGTTACCAACTCTTTAGACCCATGGTGACTATTTCAATAAGCCTGTACTGTAGCCTCAGATTCCTGTTTTTGACTTTCGAGAGGGAAACCTGATGTAGTTCAACTCGGTCACCAGTTGTAAATGGTGGTTACAATTCAGTTGTAAATGGTGGTTATTTAACTTCCTGTCTGACAGTTCTCTGACCTCTCGCATCAAGCAAAGCATTTCCCCCCTCAAAACTGCCACTCGCTGGATGTTTTTTCCCATCCCATTCTATATAAAATCAGAGGATTTTATGTACAGATATTCTGAAATTCTCAAACCACTATGTTTTGCCCTCATATTCATGCCACGCATAAAGTCACTGAGAACATGTTTTTGTTTATTCTGATGTTTGAAATTTGAAATATTACATGAAGCTCTTGACCAATATCTGCATGACTATACATTATGCTGCTACAAGAAAGGGCAGGTGTACAGGTGTTCCTAATAAAGTGGTTGGTGAGTGTACATTGAGGGTATTTGCCAGTAATCAGTAGAAATTTTGATTCCCACAGAAGACCCCAAAAGATGTATCACTATTGGATTATCTCTGTATCTCTGCTTTTCTTACTGTTATGCCTGACATGTCTGTCTTTTGCTGTTTTCAGAAACGTTACCGGGCAGTGTATGACTACACTGCAGCTGACGAGGATGAAGTGTCGTTTCTCGATGGGGATGTGATAGTAGATGTTCAGCCAATTGATGAAGGATGGATGTATGGAAGAGTAGAGCGTACTGGTCAGCAGGGCATGCTGCCTGCTAACTATGTGGAGGCCATATGAGAAAGTAAACAAGAAAGTGATGGAGGGAGATGGAGAAAGAGGGAATGAGAGAGATGGAGAGAAATGGATAACAGGAGGCCCAGTGCCATTCCATATTTTAAGAGCTATTTTCTTTTTCTTTCTTTGTGCTTTCTTATTACTGCGCCTATGCCGATAACTCATGCAAAACACATGCATACAAAAATGCACTCACACAATTATATAGTGTAGACATACATACACATTGTGTATAATCATGTCTTGCTCTACCTGCACTGTTTCTCTCTGCTCCCTCTTAGATCTTGCTGTTTGACCGTCTACCTTGTCTTGTTTTTCAGTCTTGGAGAGGTGCTGTCACAAGTGGCACTTAACAGTTTAATGATACACATACAGCCAAACAGACCTCTGAAATTTTTTTCAAGGCTGCTTTATAGCACTTCGTGAACAGACAGCCCTAGCCATGTCAATCATTCCGCATTTGCCATGACAATGAGAACCTGTTTTCCTTTCTGACCTTTTTTTTGCAGCCTGTCGCTAGTTGTACCTATCATTCTAGACCATGTGGCATCTCAATGGTTGTGCAGTAGTAATGATGCTTGAACATGAGACTTCTGATCATTCCATTTGTTCAACTTGAGTCTTAAATCGTATCCATCAGACCTCATGGGTATTGTAGTGAAACTGGAATACATGTATATAAAAAGATCCTCTTACCGTGGCATCGGTTTGTGTATGGGTGTAGTGTGACTGACACTGCTCGCAAGGCAGTGTTTCATCGTCTTCATATGTAACACTTCATCTCTGTGCTTTCATATAAAACATACATGTTCTAGTCTCTTTTTTTGTTGCACACTTACTGCGAAAGTTAAAGTGGTATTCTCTGCTCTTCATTAAAGAAAAAAGTAGACCCATAGCACTCACCACTTACCTGAGAGCAGAACTGGATAAGCAGTGAAAGGGAAAGAGGAAGCACAATTCTGTGGACCATTTTAGTGTGTTTTTGTCTTGACACCGATTAAGCCTAGTCCTGGACTAAATATCACTGTTAACCTCCTTGTGAAAAATGCTTTAGAGTTGTAGACTAAGCTAAATCTGTGCCTAAGAACTATTCCTGTATGTTTTAACTCTTTTAGTTTTGTTCAGAAACATTCCGTGTGCATTGTATGATGATGTATCTCAGCATGTATCTCTGCACTATTCTTTATGAAGTTATTGTTTTTTTCCCTCTCATCCTTTGCTTATTCTCATTACCTTGTTCTTATTGTATGAGCCAGATTTGTAATGTCAGTTAATCAATATCAGTGGAATAAAACAGATTTATTTGTATATCAAGACAGGCCAGTTTGTCACTAGAGACAATATTCTGAGCTTTTGAACCTAACATATCATACTGCATCCTATTTAGAAATAATAACAGTCCTTATTTTGCTACTTATAGAGGGCAAACTACACAAAATGTCACTTAAGAGATATAACATATATGTTGAAAACAAAAGGTATAACATGAACTTTTCTTCCCTTAAGTAAGTGCTTTTTTTTTTTATTTCCCATGGTCAGATGTTGAATGCGATCGTTGCTTGTAACGATAAAGCAGGTTGTCTCATTACCTCAAATAAGAACAATTCCGTGTTAACTCTTCTGTATGTGTTCTGTTGCTTCTCGAATCTAGTCTTCCCTAGAACAGCCAGCCTTTCATAAATGAAAATCATCAATGCTGCATGCTTTTCACTTGTTTCAGTCTCGTTCATGTTCATTTTGAGCTGGTTTACACCGTGTAGTTTTGCATGCCTTTTTACCACTTTCGGATGCACAGATTGGTCCAATTAAATGATTAGAATAAATCCCAGTCAGGTTAATACAAAATGCTGTTTACCACAGTGCAATTAGTTAGTTATTCAGTAATCGTAAGTCATTCATGTGTGTGTTCTATATCTACAGGTAATCTCTTTAAAACAGATCTGCTTTGCATAGCTTATTATTCATACATATATAATTTTTAAGTTTGAGCTTGCTATAAAACAACTTAAGTGGAGACAAGTACAACTATGCGACATCTCAAATTGACAAACACCTAAAAGGCCAAAATTTTGTGGAGACTTGGCCATCACATCCATTTGTATTTCTTCCCCTGACCTCTAGGAAGGAGAGTAGGAAACACAATTGTCTTGAATATCTTTGTTTTCACGTTAGCAAACCAAACATGTTCGAACATACCCATATGCGCATCATGAATGCATAATTTGGAATCTTCGAGTTTCCAGCTCAAAGCCCTGATCTCAATCCAACTGAACACCTCTAGGATCAAATGGAATGTAGAGCGCAACCCCAGGCCTCCTCACCCAGCATCAGTGCTAAATGTGTACATATCCCCACAGCTATTCTTCAAAACCTAGAGAAAAACCTTTCCAAAGGAGTTGGGCAACAAACATAGGGATTTTATGGCCAGGTGTCCACAAATTTTTTTGACATATTTGCTTGTTAATGTAAGTAAGGTGGTTAAACACTGAATCATAAATCAATGTCTAATAACAAAAACTTTAACCTGCTAATAAATTATAAAGATAATTATATGTGCCCTGAAGAATGTCGCGGGATGACATTACACTGTTCTTGAAAAGTCCAAGATGCATCCATTTTAGCTTAAGATATATATCTGATTAACTCCTCATATGTTTCTTATACCAACAAACCTCAGAGTCTTAACGCATACATCTTAACACGTACATCATAGGTCTTCTTTTTTTATGTGTCTCTTCTTGTGACAAGCCGCATCTCAGTTTGTATGTCTTCAAATGTAATGCTTCATTGAGCTCCCCTGCTCCAGCATTTAACCTAAGGTTTAACTGCTTTTCTTTCAATGCATATACAGTACATGATGTAGGTGAGGTGTGGAGCTGCCTTCTGTATTGGTAACTAAAATAATCTTTCGAGATCTTGTGTCTGGTCACTGTGTTTGTATATAAAACCTCTACTGATACAGAGCTATTTGAAAAAGAGATGGCGTGCGATGTTGTCTGCCGTTGTTATTTACTACAGCGAGGATGTCTACCATTAAATCATCAGTTTGCAGAATCATTAAAAGTAGTGTGTATAATGTGTCACAGATGCACTTTTTCTCAACGGTATATTTAATACAAATATTTTTATTCATTAATATTTATATACTGATTTTCTTTTACAAGTTGGATTATAGTGTACTCTGTAATATATCCACATTCAAAAATTTCAAAAGGTAAGGGTCTGAGATTTGTAGCTGGGGCAAAGCCCAACATTTTAATCTGGGGTAAAGAGATAAGATAGTTCCAGTTAATTTATAGGGGTGGCAGTCTAAGGTGGGGGTAAAATACACATCTATAGAGAATGACATACTGTGTTCCATTTGATATAAAAGTTGTACACAAATGCAGTATGTTTTATGTAGAAATCTACAAAAAAAAATGGTCACAGATCACATAACGCTAGTATTGCGAATTTAATTTTAATCATCTTTTATTATAAATTTATATTTACTTATTTATACTTTTATATATTATATATTTAATTATAATTTCTATTTACTATGGTGGCCGGTTGAGAGGATAGATATATTTCAAAAAATAATAAGTTTTAAATACCTCTATATACATTTATACATAACCTGCTCAAATTATAAGTATAACCTTAGCGTTATGATTATACATTTTAAGCATTAGTAGGAATAGCTTATGCACACTGACGCCCACGTTAAAGGGGCTGACAGAAAGGGATGCTCTGTACCGGACTACACCGGAAATCACAAGGATTTGTCCACAAACGTCTCGACAAGACTGTTCGCTTTCTCCGCCGAAGACACCATGGTGGACATCTTGATGCTGATGTTCTTTGCGATCATCGGGCTCGTTTTTCTCTCCTACATCATCTACATTCTGTGATGCACCCACAGTAGCATCCATGCAGCACAGTGATGGATGATTTGAGCCTCCCAGGGAACGAGTAGGCCATGTTCATATTTACAGCACAAATATAGTCGTTTTTAATGTTATATCTAAGAATTGCGTGCTTTGTGCATGAACAGGAAAAGTCCACATTATGGTTGAAATATCTGTTAAGATTATATTTGAATGCATGTCGATTCTGTGGTCTATCCGTCTATCTATCTGTCTGTCTAATAAATCACTGTGGTAATAAATCACAGTTGCTTAACAACAACAACAACAGTGGTTGGTTTAGGAGACTCATTTACACATGGCAGATACCACTAGGCTGTTGCAAAGGTCAGCATCGCATTAAACATAAAGCAATAATATAGTCCTGACAAACAAATAAATAAATATGTGGTTAATTTTTTGTATTGCACAATAATATATTACAGTAATATAATTTATGTCCTTAATAACACTGCTTTCATTGTACTATATTTTTTAAATCCACTTATTTTTTTAAAAAAAATTATTCAACACAGTATTTAAAAAAAAAAACATTCATCCTAATTAAAGGCTTGGATGTTGCTCCACAATTTTAGAGTAATTATTACAGATGCCGCTTTGCCATTCATGAGATAGATAGATAGATAGATAGATAGATAGATAGATAGATAGATAGATAGATAGATAGATAGATAGATAGATAGATAGAGTACTTATTGACCCTTGAGCAAAAATGTTTTATTGATAATGATAATGACTGTACTGCAACAATAAGACCTGTTCTGATTACAGTTTCAGGAGGAAACTCAGAGGCCGAATGATGGTATTCAGCCACTGGAGAGATGGTCTGGTCATTTCAAAGGGAGAGGAAGAGGAAAAAAGACAGCTCAGAACATTCACACACTTTTCTCCCCATTTTTCCGCACTGATGGTCTCTTTATCATCCTATCATCATCATTATCATCACAGTGCTATATGATTCTGCTGTTCTTCTTTTTAAAGTGTATGACAATGATATCTGTTTTTCCTTTCTAACTGCACTTTTTGCAATGGAGCACATTACTTGGTTGAGAAGAATTTGTTTATGTGCTTGTGAGTTAGGCAAAGCATAAAAAATGAAGACATTGCAAACATGCATTAAATTCCTTCAAGCCCACATTTTACTCTCTTCCTTTGATGACAGACATGTGATATGAACACTTTTTACCAATTGTTCTTCCACAGGAAAATAACTACAAATGCACTATTTGAAATAAAGAGGCAATGAAAAATATTCCCTTTTTATATCATTTATTAATGTAACAAATTTGTCCACCATCTACTCACAATCTTTATAGTTAAACAAATTATTCCCAGTTTGAATTCTATAAAACAGGAGAAAACTGAAATCATCAGCTGTGACGTCTGTGAGCTTTTCACATAGAAGGCATCAAATCTGCCTGGTCATTGGGGGAAGAGGTGTAAAAACTGATGCTAAGATAGAAAATGGAACCTTTATTATCTTTTAACTGTTGGAATAAACGAGCAGCCAATCACTTTCAGCTGTGTGATATGTAGAATTACCGCGACATCTAGTGGTAGTAATGAGAACAACACACTATGTAACCAGCAAGATGGTTATGTCTAATGGAGTCATGGATATTGTTCAAAAGCTTCACAGTAGCCTGGAGTAAAAAATAAATAAATAAAACCTGAAATACTGCTATTTAATTAATAATGTCTTGTTTTCACTGCCACTTTTCTTTTAGTTAGACTTTTATTATTATATTTTGAATGGTATAATACTGAAGATTCAGCAAAATTAGTGTACAGGGATGTCATCATATTATAGGCAACAGTATAAACAATTCACACAACAGTAGTTTAGATTAGATTATTTTCAACTCAGAAGAGCGGATCATGGGAAGTCTTTGTTTAAAGGGATTATTGTCTGGGGTAATATAATTTTGTGTATTATAACTAAATAATAGTGAGTCAAATGAAAACAATAAAAGTGTGTCATGAATGTGATTTTTTTTTTCTTGTGAAACAGACACCCATTGAGTGTTTACATACATACATACATACATACACACACACACACACACACACACACACACACACACACACACACACACACACACATACATACATACATACATACATACATACATATATACCTGATACACCATGACCCAAAGCTGATTTGCTGATTCCCAAAGACGTCAGGGGGTATAGCTCAGTGGTAGAGCATTTGACTGCAGATCAAGAGGTCCCCGGTTCAAATCCGGGTGCCCCCTCACCTGGGGATAATTTTGACTATCTGCTGAAGACCAAATGAAAATGGATATCGCATATATTATCGACAGTGGTTGAAAAGAGAAATGAAATACAAAGGGCTGAGATATAGGGTCTAGCTCGTCAGCCACAGCAGGAAAGGATTTAGTACCGTTCTGTGCCACGTAGGAAGAGCACCAGGATATATGAGTATATAATCCTGTGCTTTAATAAGAGGAGCAGCGACATCTACCGGTTATAATATCAAATGCACCCGTTATTAGGATACTCATGTACAGTAAATTTAAAACTGAACTAAAATGTTTAGACACTGTCCAGAAAAATTATTGGGACACTTAAATCACAAATTTGATCTTGATGAACGAAATATTCAAGTTGAAAATCTTTACAATTAATATATAATCTGAATGCATTCCTGATAATGTCTGGGCATGATCCTGATGAGATGACAAGAGTGAGTTCCTGGAGAGTCTGCGGTCCTACTTGGTGACTTCAGATGCTCCGATACATACTGTCCAAAGAAATTCCAAATTCAATTCAGGTCTGATGAGCGTGAGGCCCGGTCAATGGCAGCACAATGGGCTAACATTTACAAGATGGTTTTAAAGGTGGCTGAAAGTCTGTCAGCCCACCATTTGACCCAACATTAACTTGCTATGTGGAATCTTTCTTTTAGGCCAAATACTTAATGAATCCGATTGCACGGCTGACATTATCTGGTGATTTGAAAGAACGGGTTAGTATCTGTTTGGAGTTTTTCCAGGGTTTTTCAGTTTTTTCCATAAATCATGCTGGTAGGTGGATTAACTTGGTGTCAGTGTGTGTCTGCTCACAGTACCCTTAAGCTCAAAGTTCCCAGGATAGGCTTAGCACCAGGTAAAACCCTGACCAGGAAAAAGCTGTTATGAATTAATAAATTATGTACAATTTTTGTGAGATTATATGACAAATATATAACAATGACACTGCACTGCTGAAGTAAATAGCAGCTCGAGTGGGTGAGCTGTGTATTACCACAAAAGAGTATGATTTTCGAAATTACAGTTCATTTCTTTTTGTTGAAAATATATGCTAGCTGAAATGACAAAAAAAATCTCCCATGATATGTAAATGAAATTGAAACGCAAGTAAGACATTAAAACCTTACAAACATATAGTGTTTGCAAACTACGTTCATTTAAGCAATAGCCCGAAGCTTGAACTTGATTGCATTGATGAAATAACCTTTATTGCACAATTCTGTAATATTCACTTTATTGCACCATCTGTTCCTTAGCTTTACACATGGCTTATAAATGTAAATGAATATGTTGTGTTACATTTACAGAGACTATAATAACTCAATAGCTCTGCAATCAGATGAAGACTTTCTGACTTTCTGTAAAATAAACTTATCTACACTTGTATCAACCAAAGTTCCTTTTGTGCTCTGTCGTTTGCAGGGTTTAAAATAATCATGTGTGTGTGTGTGTGTGTGTGGTTGCATGAGACCCATACAATATAGTGTGTGTGTGTGTGTGTGTGTGTGTGTGTGTGTGTGTGTGTGTGTGTGTGTGTGTGTGTGTGTGTGTGTGTGTGTTTACATGAAACCCATACAATATAGTTAGGTAGTGTGTGTGTGTGTGGTTACATAAGACCAATATAATATAGTGTGTGTGTGTGTGTGTGTGTGTGTGTGTGTGTGTGTGTGTGTGTGTGTGTGTGTGTGTGTGTGTGTGTGTGTGTGTGTGTGTGTGTGTGTGTGTGTGTGTGTGTGAGCGAGAGACAGGAGGGGTTACTTCCCCCTTTCTAAAGTCTGAAGTTCCATGTGAAGTCATGAGACTAAGCACATGACCAGTGCTCACAACTCACTTCCTATACAACTGTCATATGTGACATTAAATCATGGCCTAATTTTAATGTTAATTCATTTCAAGGTCCTTTATATTTATATATAGAGTAACATGGTTCAAATATTGCAATTGCCCAGTGCATCATACTGATGCTTGGGATGGAAAAATCTTCCACCTTTTCATGTTTTCAGGTTGACAAGGCAGTATAGAGATGGTGTGTGTTTGTGAATGCCATCAATATGGCATTACATTCATTAATGTTATTCATTGTAAACAGTGGTGTTTTATACACACCTGAAACTCTCATGTAGGCCTAAAAATGAAAAAACGCAACGTTCTGCACTCTCTCTCTCTCTCTCTCTCTCTCTCTCTCTCTCATCTGTTCACACATCTCAGACAAGTCTGCAATGGGTCATACTAAAATATCTAAAAAACGGGGGGATACATAAAACGTTCAGAAATCCTTAACATTTCCAAACAAGATTAAAATCTTATACTTCTACTTATAGTTTAATGTGAGTTGGGAAAATATCCGTAACACGTCCCAAGATGAATCATTACAAAAGTTTGGAAAATACGTTGCGCGTTTATCGGACCTCCCCTAAAAAAAGCGGAAATGGTTCGTGCGCTTATGGTTGGTCATGTGACCGCTTCTGGATCGCCATTTTCTTCCTCCTCTCCGCCGGCGATCTGCTGTTCTTTGGTGATTCGTGACTCCGCTCTTAGACTCTACGGATCTTCTGAGCCTTTGACATTCTTAGGGTCACTCCTGAAAGCTTTAACGCTTTAGACTGAGGGCATTTCGGCTCGTTTTCTTTTCTCTGCTGCTAGTTTGTCTGTGTCCTGAAGGATGTCCTCCGACAATCCCGAGTATTCCCCCTTCTTCGCAGTGATGGGCGCCTCAGCAGCGATGGTCTTCAGCGGTAAGACACCACGGCGTTTCACCTTCAACCCATCGCGTTTACATTTACGCTTTTTTTTATTTTCATCTTAAATCGAATTTAAGATTAAATATCACTCGGGTTGTGAAGGAGCGCTGATGCGGCTCGTTATTGGGGTGGAAGGGGGAAGGGAACCGAAGTGACGGTTTACATCACGGTACGTGACGTTTGTTTGACGTAGATGTCTTTTAAATTATTTATTTAGGTCGGTCCAAATAGTAAAAAAAAAAATAAAAATAATCCACCTACGCACCTGAAACGAGCGTGTTTATCCGAGTAAACGTACACCGTCTGTACTCGTGTCCCTGACAGACGGTTGTTAGCTTCGTTAGCTTCTCTGTGGCGTTTTGCACGAGGACATTTTATTTTATTGCACCGAAGCCGCAGTGAACCTCAGTTTGGTTCCTCAGCTGGTTGATTCAAGACTCTTGTTTTTTTTTAATAACCTGTCATTATATAATTCAAGCGTAATATTTAGTATTACAAGTCCATGTTATCAGTTCTGACTAAATAACAACAGAGATCCTGTGTTTTTTGAGTAGTTTGTTGTCTTTTCTCCTCCCCAGTCTACAGAGATTTGATTGATCGTTGCATCACGTTTTTGTTCATCGTTTCTATGACCAATTTAACGCCTGTTTTGTGCTTCCTCTACCGGGAGGAAGTACCTAGTTTTGACACGTGACTGCTGGTGCAAAAGATGCCCAATGCCTCATACTTCCTCCTGACCTTGATTTCTTGTACCTTTTTAATGCAGCTCTGTGGAATAGATTAAAAAATAATAATAATAAAATGCATGGATGGATATTTTACATCTGGGTGTTACATCTACAATGATTATTTTTGGGTAAACTGGTCTTAGTTCTGATTCAGCAAGAAAACCCCCTCTCACACACACTTATTTTAAGTCATGTATGTACAATGCGAGCAATAAACCCTGATTCTGCCTCGTCGTCTGATTACGAGATTAGTTGCCTCACTAATGTGTTTTTTTTTCTCATGCACTGTCTTTAGCACTCGGTGCTGCTTATGGCACAGCCAAGAGCGGCACAGGCATCGCTGCTATGTCGGTGATGAGGCCGGAGCTCATCATGAAGTCCATCATTCCCGTGGTCATGGCAGGTATCATCGCCATCTACGGCTTGGTGGTGGCTGTACTCATTGCTAACAACATTTCAGACAACCTCCCTCTCTTCAGGTAAGTCGTTCACACGAATGCGTGTTCATTTTCTGTCTTTTTATATATATATATATATATATATATATATATATATATATATATATATATATATATATATATACGTATTATTTAGATTGATCGTTAGAACCTCACAACCATGTAAGTCCATATAACCATAAGTTATCTAGTACTGAATATGGGTGTGATGAGAAGATGACTAGGATACACATCTTATTTTGGTTTTGAACTGAGTGAAAGTCAAGTTTAAAGACAGAAATCAATTGGCAGGTTTAGCAATTTGGTTTAATTTCCTGTGAGAATGAATTCATTTTAATTGGATTTAATCTCAATTTTATCTTCAGATCTCAATGTAGCAGTACATAATTGTTAATACCCAAGTTGCTGGATGTAGTGACATTTTTCAAGTTGTAAAATGGCATAAAAATGTCCTGACTTATTATCCTGTTATTGGTGGACACTGTTAGGAATGTTGTACCTCTTGATTGAAGTGAGCAATTAAACAGTTAAATCATATTTCTATCTACATGCAGGAGTTTTCTTTACCTGGGTGCTGGGCTGAGTGTGGGTCTGAGTGGCCTTGCTGCCGGCTTTGCCATCGGGATCGTAGGAGATGCAGGAGTTCGAGGCACGGCCCAGCAGCCTCGTCTGTTCGTTGGCATGATCCTTATCCTGATCTTTGCTGAGGTTCTGGGGCTTTATGGGCTTATTGTTGCCCTTATCCTCTCCACCAAGTAAACAGCATTAATAAGAATAATAATTTATAAATATAGTGATACAAATACCCACCCACTACACACACAAACACACACAAATACCAACTCTAACATCCACTTAATGAAACAACAATTGACTACACCACATGAACAGAAGAGAGGGGAGTGTGTTTGTGTGTATGTAAGTGTGTGCGTGCGTGTTTGTGCTTGGTGGGCAATTAAATGTATGAGAGAGCTCTCCTCTCTGTGTGTATTATAGTAGCCTGACGTGCGTCTCCTTGTAAATGCGCTGTGTAGCTTGTGAATTTGTCCTGTTGGTGTTTAGATTGCTGCCCCTAACTTTACTGCTACACTTGTTTGTCTGCATTTTTATTTTCCCCTCTTGTATGACGAACAAATCATCTTGTTTTTTTTGTTTTTTTCTATTTTGGGACCATTTGCCGATTAATACTAAGATAAGGACTTTAAAAAAAAAAATTAAAAAAAGGTGCATTTTCACTGATTATTTATGAAGATTTTGAAATGTTCATGAAATTGTTTAATTGAAAGTCTTTATTGAAATCCCAGTGATCTCTCTATATATATAAACAGAAATATATATATCTGTATAGGTAGGTGAATTGCACTGTGGGTAATTTGTGCTTGGAGTTCCTCTGGATGTAATCATCGGTTACCATGCAAATTTTGTTGTCTGTATCAAAAAGTTATTGGTGTGGAAATTTACAGAGCGTGCCGTCTGTGAGTGTATGCACGCATATGTTTGTGTGAATGTGTATGTTTTAATTCTAAGGTGACATTCTTTGAACAATGTGTAGCGTTATACCTGTAGCTACTACTGTTTCTGGTTGCATTGATGGGCACACACCAGCCCAGCCCGTCCTGTTTCCAAATAAAACTTCCTCAACTTCCCTCTCTGTCTGGTTTTGGTTTGCATTCACTACTTGCACATCTTCATGCATGTGCTACGGTATTTTTTTCAGTTACTACTGGAACACAAAGTATTTTAGTGCAGTGGAATGTGAGGTGTTATCAATCTTATGGTTAATATTGCTGAATCTACAACACACAGCTTTACATTTTAACGTTATTCATGCTGTGCCAAACGCTGGATGAGACGCATGGCACATATAGTACATCGATTACCATGTCAGAGTTTCTGTGCTCTTCCTCTGAACTATTAACATATTCCACTACAATAGCATTTTATCAAGTTTGTAATCCAGGATTAATGACTTGCGTTCTCCCCTTACTTTTACAGTTACACAGTATATAATTTAGTCAAAGGTGTGGTCTATACAAGTGAAAGAGAAAGCAATAAACAAGAAGCTATCTTAGTAAGATGTTGTGGAACTGGAGCTGCCAGAACAGTTTCAATCTCCAGCTTTTACAAATTTGGCCATAAGTTTGTGGACATCTGGTCATCACACCCACATGTGGTTTGACAATACCACTTCCCTACCACTGGAACTTTATATATATATATACAATAAGCTCTATGAAGTCATGGTTTGCTAAGTTAAAGTGGAAAAACTTGAGTGCCTTGCACAGAGCCATGTCCTAAACCCCAATTAACACCTTTGGTAGAAACTGGAACACTGACTCCCCCAACCCTCCTTAGCCAACATCAGTGCCTGACAGCCATAATAATATATCAAGTGGAAAGTCTAAACCTGGAATGGGATGTTCATGTGTGTTTTTATTTTTCTGGTATCCACATTAGGGATTAGTATTAGATTGTCTAACACTCCACCAGAAGAATGGACATCGTTTTTTTCCAGAAGATATTCTCACAGCTTGTGTTCTGATAGTTGGAGGAGAGCTCTGTTAAACACATCATTCCAAAACTTCCTTATACTGTAGGTGTTCAACTGGGTCAAAATTTGGTAATGGGAAACTATAGAATAGCATAAAGTGGACAATAAAACATTTACAATAAATAAATTAACCCACAGTTGCTGTTTTATTCCCTGTCTCCAAATGTATTTCCGTATAACAAACAGTATTAAATAATGGTGCTATGCTACAACTGTTCACCCAAATCATGGAAAATGTAACTATTGGAATGAGGAAGCACCAAATGTATGCTTTTCTCACAGAGTCCAGAACCTCGAGCTTATGAGACGCAGCAGATAAATCTGAAGCATTTATAGCATTTGGCAGCCATCCATTGAAACTTACATGTATCTATCAGTTGAGGGTTAGTGCAGCTTGGCTGTGTTAGGATTTAAGCTCATGACCTTGGAAGCAATAATCCACCAGCTTAATAAGAGTTACCACTGATATTCAAGGAATACTTCTGTAAGTGAGGGACCTCAAAGAAAATCTGCCCTAAACCAAGATTACCAACTCTGGTCCTGGAGCTCCCCACACTAACTTTAACTCAGAATGTGCTATTAATTAGCTGATTAGATGGATAAGATGTGTGAAAGCAAAGCAAACAAAACAACGAGTGTAACATGGGTTGACCAGGATTGGGAACCTGTGCCACAGTTATGCACTGAAAAAAATATATATATATAAACAAGGGAAATGTTATTCAGCCTATTATTGCCTATGTTTTTTCACATTTCAAGCTATATATTTCCTTAATTTCTTGGCAGATAAATTTGCTTTCTTTCTTGAAATAAAATCTTAAAATTAGAAAGAGATACAGTGAGATTATTTCAATCTTGAAATCTGTGAAATTGTCTAGAAATATGTACATATAATAACATTTGATTTATTTATTTTAATCTTAGCATAGGAGATACTTGACAAAAGAATATTCAAGGTTTAATTTTGTTCTAATGTGCCAATATTGGATAAATACTAAATCTTAGTGTCAGAGTATAGCACGTATTTTCAAATTTCACTCTCTATATGTGCAAAGCTGGTAGAGACATACCCCAAAAGAGTTGCAGCTGTAATTTCAGTGAAAGGTGGTTCTACAAAGTAATGACTCAGTGGGGCTGAATACAAAATGCACGGCACACTTTTCAGATATTTATTTGTAAAAATAATTTGGACACAATTTATAATTTTCATTCCACTTCACAATTATGTGCCACTTCCTGTTGGTCTATCACATAAAATCCTAATAAAATAATTTTTTTTTGTGGTTGTATCATGTAAAAAAAAAAAAAAATTGAAAAAGTTCAGTGGGTATGAATACTTTTGCAAGGCACTGTAATTCATGTGGCAGAACAATATGGATTTTCCTGAATTTTACCTGAAGATAAATTATGGAGAACCACAAACCTGCCTGGAGCACAGTGTAGGTGCTAAACAAGTCATACAAGATCATGTATCGGGCATTATTCTCCTCTTACAGGGTGGGGCAGATCTCTTTACATTTGAGGTCCCATTCTTGAGGAGACAAGATTCTCCTAGAATTTCACGATGTCCTGGTATGTGAAATTAACGGTTTTGCCGTTTGCCGTCGATTAGAATTAGATCAACATATATGGACAAAAGTGTGTGGACAAATGACCATAACATTCATATATTCATATCCGATTCCAGATTTAACTGTAAAATAAAGCGTCATTGCAGCATGGCACATATTTTTATCATTTACATCTACATATAATCCCCCAGAACTATAGAGGATCATATTAGACCATTGCTTAGTATCAAACGACAGATAAGATTTGTGCAACATTAAAATGGATAGTATTAAAACTTATCCAATAAAAGAAGATGCTAAAAAGGATCTGTTGCTGTTCCCCTGCCCACCCTTCATGACCTGTATATATCCAGAGTGAGGAAAAGGGCTCATAAAATCACTGTAGATACCTCACATCCGTGTCATCCACTTTTTGAACCTTTACTAGCTACAGAGCCCCAAACACCAGCACAACCAGACACAAGAACAGTTTCTTCCCCCAGTTAATCTACTTCATGAACAGTTCATAGTTCCCTCCATCACCCAATAACAATGTGCAGTAACCTTATATTTATTTGTTACCACCTCCATCCTAGTACTCCATCCCTGCATCTAATTCTATTCTCTACTCTACTCTATTCTATCATCTATAGCACAACTGTGCATACAATTTATTTATTTTTCAATTTATTTTGTTTATTTGTGTTTACATATGTGTTTTTGTAGTCTCTGTGTATAGGAAGTGACAGATATCTTATATATGTCTATATTAATATATTATAGCAATAAAGCTCCTTCTGATTCTAATAAGCCCCGCCTCCAATCCCCTGATTGGACGTCAGCCATTGTCGGAAAATGGGCGGAACCCGGTGCCGTATTGTTTACGTCTGCGTGCTCAAAGTAGGTCATAAGAGCGACACATCTAGTAAGATATTTCTCGTAAAATTGAATTATTCTTAATCGCACGGAGTTGTAACGATAACGGAAAAAACAGCAGGATTCCCGCGGGCATCTGCAAAGCTGGTAAATAACCCTGATAGCACTGTGTGCTGCTACACAGACCGCAGACTGCTAGCATGTGCTAAACTTTGCTAAATGAATTAGCCGTTAGCTCCTAACCGTTTTCTCCATCAGCTGGATATAAACACATGTACTTATGGTTATCGCACAACGTGTCGCTGACGGCTTTTTTTAATCTTCATTCTAAAAATAATACTCAATAATAAATCAACGAGGAAAAATTGGACGAGCTTTAGCTTAGCTAGCTAGTTAGCGTCAGGCTAGCTAGCTAATCATTTCGATCAGGCCAACGAAGAAGAAGAAGAAGAGCTTTAATGTTGCTTTTTCGGTTTTAAAGCTTTTTTTTAGGATTATAACTGATCAGTGTTTTTATTTATATGTAGACTATGAAGCATTAAGAGACTGACTGATGATTCGAGATGACACGGTTTTTGAATGGACGGTTTTTCAGGTCCCTGTTTTAACCTGGTTTGCTTTTGCAGGTCGGATTGTATTGTATAGCAGCGGTGTGCTCGGTATCGCCAACTCTTTTCAGGGATAAATAGATAAACCATGATCAAAAAGTCGCCCGGTGACGTAATGGACTCCTTTACATACTGCTAGGTTTCATCATGCATATCAAATTACATCAGGAGATACAGAGAGTGAAGATTTTCCCCCCAAGACCCTTGGAATGGCAGATGAAGTTATTATAGAATATGACATTTTTTTTTACATATTACATTTATCAGAAGAAATTTTGATAGAGAAACAAAAAACAATTTCTGTTAAGACCGTCTAAGTGTAAGTCGCAACAGAATGGGCAAATGAAAGTCTTCATTCAGAGGTATTACAATTCACAATCTTTTATTCACTAGTTGACAAGGGTTTTAGGGCTTCAGGGGCGGACAAGGCTAAAATAATAAACTGAACAATCTTCCTCAAAATACTTCTATCTTGCTAAACCAAAATGAAAGGCACGTCATGATTGGGGCAAGCCTAATGGTTAGAGAGTCTGACTCGTAATCCTAAGGTTGTGGGTTCGAGTCTCGGGCCGGCCACGACTGAGGTGCCATTGAGCAAGGCACCGAACCCCCCAACTGCTCCCCGGGTGCCGCAGCATAAATGGCTGCCAACTGCTCCGGGTGTGTGTTCATGGTGTGTGTGTGTTCAATGCTGTGTGTGAGCACTTTGGATGGGTTAAATGTAGGGAACGATTTCTGAGTATGGGTCACCGTACCTGGCCGTATGTCACATCACTTTCACTTAAGAAAATAAAATACAATTATTACCTACCTAACTCCCTCTCAAAAATAAAACAATATAATAGATATTCAAAATAACTGGTGTCGATCCCCCTACATACCTTGTCACAAAAAAGTTGCTACGTTTTGAATAAAAGCGTATTATGAAATTCTGTCTAACAAGTCAAAAACAGTCTGTAATCGTAGTCAATATCAGGCATGTGTCAAGCACAAACAAATCTATCAATTGAAAGAATAAACCGAAAAAAAAAAAACCTCACAGGCTCAACACAAACTTACAATTTTTCTCTTTCTGATGTGGCCATCAACAATAAATGAAATGGATTAACATTTAGAGGATAGAGCATACGAATGAGCAATGTTAAAGCACAACACAAACAAAGTAATCAAGATGGCACGAAAAGGCCTGAAAATTTAGTTCTTATACAGTAGTAAGTCGTCGTCTTTGGGCACGGCACCACAAACCGTTGTGTATTTTTAAGATACTATACTTTCTATCGAGAACGCAGACAAAAAGAAGTAATTGTGAAGGAAACAATGGGGAAAAATAATTACAGAAGGAATAATTTGGTTTTATTAATATATTACTGTTTTATTACTATATATATATATATATATATATATATATATATGTGTGTGTGTTTGTGTGTTTGTGTGTGTGTGTGTGTGTGTGTGTGTGTGTGTGTGTGTGTGTGTACAAAACCAAGCTATGAAGTTCTACAAGAAGGAAGTGCAAGGCTTGGACAAACAGTGGTGATCAGTGATTGGATTTTGAGAGCACTGTCTTGTGAAAGAAAAGCTCGATCAGGTTTTGAACACTGTCTCGTATAACCAGAAGTGAGCTGGACACCTGTATTGGGTTGTGGACAATCATTAACATTTGATCAAAAAAGTCACTAAATGTGTTGCTAGGATCTTTTTTCATCTAAAGTCAGTAAATGTATCTAAAAGGTTGCCAATTCTGATGACAAAGTTAATGACCATGGTTTCAATCCGGCTGCTAACACGGTCTTTTTATAGATGTTTATATTTTAAAATTATAACCTAACAGAGATCATGTTCTGTTCATTACAATGTTACAAGGCCCAATGTTATCTCCTGTTCGGCCATGCAATAATGTAAATGTAACATTTAAGTTTACAAACATGCACAGAAGGCCATGATTTTGGCCACGATTTGGTCGTTTGAAACAAATTTTGATAACCCATTAAGATTTATAGAATCCTAGGGTAAAATCTGTAGTCTTTCATCGCTGGTTTGACATGGTCACAGACAGGCGTTTAAAGAAAACCATTTCTTTTTCCCTCCAATGAAGCTCTAAGTTGGTTTAAGTCTGGTCAAATATTAATAGCAGCATGTGAGCAGGTAGCTAATGGTTAAGGATGATTTTTAAATGATTTTTGATGGCCTTCACTTGATTTGGACACAGGTGTGGCATGTCCAGGCGCAGCCGAAACAGTCGAGTGTGGCGCAGTGTGTGGAGCGGAATTCGGCGGGATGCTGATGCAAAGACGCTGGTGCTGCCCTCGGAGAGCGATGAATGGGGTTGTGACCGCCTACAGGTCAGTGTATGCGGCAGAGCTGGCTACCATAAGCTCAATATTGTCAAAAGCTAGCAGGGGCTAGTAATCTGAAACAGATTTAAATGTGATCGATGCTTATTAATTAAACAAGAAATCAGGAGTGCAAAAGCTATGCAGCATTATCTTAGAATCTTACAGAGGTTTTGGGAAATAATGGTGCACAGTGTCACTAAGAAGGCTAATTTCATGTTTAGCATCATTCTGAAATCCTCATTCTAAGAGGTATATTGGCACAATTATGTTTAAAGGAGATTTAAACTGTCACGCATGATATACTGTAGCTAACAAAATGGCGCCACGGATGACAGCCTCAGTGCTTAGCTCCTCAGTGTTTGCTCTGTTTCTGTTCGAATTTTCCTGACACAGAACAGGAAAAACTATCAGATTCACCAGGCATGAACTGCTGAACCTTCGGCAAGACACACCACAAGATATTTTACCAGCTTTTGATTATTCCAACGTTTTGCTAAATATTGTATTTGGCGGAGTGGCTGCGCTGTTTAAGCGCTTTAGGACGCGCAGACGGGGGAAAAGCACTGGAGCGCTCGTGAAGCTCAGACAGCGCGGTTTAAGAACACCACTGCCTAGCATCCATCTGGTGAATCTCCGCTCTCTACCTAACGTTTCACCAAGCTGCCCGAAATCCTTTGCTGATCATCTGGCCCCCATCTTCACATGGATCTTCAACAGATCACTGGAGCTATGTGAAGTCCCCTCATGCTTCAAAAGCTCCACCATCATCCCCGTCCCAAAACCCCAAATTACCGGACTTGATGACTACAGACCTGTGGCTCTAATGTCTGTGGTCATGAAATCTTCTGAAAGACTGGTTTTGGCTTATCTGAAGGACATCACTGGACCCTTACTGGACCCTCTGTAGTTTGCCTACAGAGCAAACAGGTCTGCTTGAACGACTGGCTGTCTGGTGCAGTCTTAACAACCTGGAGCTGAACACGCTCAAGACAGTGGAGATGATCGTGGACTTCAGGAGAAACCCCCCCTGCTCTCCCCCCACTCACCATCATGGACAGCATTGTGACAGCAGTGCAGTCATTCAGATTCCTGGGAACCACAATCTCCCAGGACCTGAAGTGGGACATTCACATAGACTCCACTGTGAAAAAGGCCCAGCAGAGGTTGTACTTCCTTCACCAGCTGAGGAAGTTCAACCTGCCACAGGATCTGCACCTCAATTACTGTTGGGTTCAGCTCAGCTTCCAAATCTGACCTCAGAAGACTACACAGAGTAGTCCGGACTGCTGAGCAAACCATTGGCACAACTCTCCGCACTCTCCAAGACCTGTACTTCTCCAGAGTGAGCAAAAGGGCAAAGACAATCACTCAGGACCCCTCACATCCTCACACTCCCTCTTTAAACTGTTGCCATCTGGTCGACGCTACAGAGCCCTGAGCTCGAGAACGACCAAACATTGGAACAGTTTCTTCCCTCAAGCAATCCATCTGATGAACACTTAACATACACGGAACACTCAACTCTATTTGTACACATTATTAACTTAAAACACATACTATTTATATTTCAATTGCTCATTTCACACTTGTACTGTATATATCATTCTGTTACACTGTGGAGCTAATGTCACTAAAACAATTTCCTAGCATGTGAAAACATACCTGGCAATAAAGCTCTTTCTGATACTGATTCTGATTTATGTTTAGTACAGTGACTCAGATTCCGAGGCAGAGTATCCTGGCATTGTACCTTCAGTGCCAAGTGCTGTGCCAGTGACCGGGGAGTCGTACTGTGGCTGTGATTTGGAGATGGAATCGAGTTATGACCCACGTCTACGCAGTTACGCACGGCTGCGAGACTGCCACTGTGGTGAAGATGACCAGGGTATGTGTGCACTCTCTCCCTTTATTTTTATTTTTACCTTCCCTTTGCTTAGCTGTTCAATAGCATTTTTAAAAAAAAAAAAAAAAAAAGGAACTCGCTGAATGATTGAGCATCTGATCGAATGCATTCTTTGTGTATGTGTGTGGTAGAGTTTGACTGGGTGTGGGACGAGGGCAGTCGGTCAGCAGCCACCCTGCTGAGCTGCGAGAACAGGAAGGTGAGCTTCCATTCAGAGTACAGCTGCGGCACGGCGGCTATCCGCGGCTCCAAGGAGCTCTCAGAGGGACAGCACTTCTGGGAGATCAAAATGACCTCTCCGGTCTACGGAACAGACATGGCGAGTTTAGTTTTGTGCTTGTGAATGTGCTTTATATAAATCACGATTTTGGCCCCTTTGTAACAGCAGTACAGAAGACATGTTTGAGCTAAAGGTGAAGTCAGAGCAAAAGCAATAAAATCATGTAGCAGAGAAGAAAAATCACAGAAGAGGAAAGGACACAGGATCTGAAAGCTCCTACTTTCACATTGCGACAGCTTCGTCTGGATGAATTTTGTCGTGTGAATTTTTGAGTTTCAGTCATGTGAGTCACAGAATGTCAGGACTGTGGTACCTTCGGTTAAAATATATATACATACACACATATATATATATTATTAACTGTTGCTTCTCACACATCTCTTTTCCACCAATGTACATTAGAGCTTTTTTGGTAAAATATTTTTCCCCCTATCTGCCTGCTATGAGGGTTGGTTAACAACGCTACCTGTTTTATGTAAATATTTTTGATGTTTATTGCAAACACAACAGAATTTAGCTCCAGTTATTGGCCAATGTTTTTAAGTCACCTGTGTAGTGGTATTAAATATTCTGTCCATTTTTTTGTAGATGGTAGGAATTGGCACATCAGATGTCAATCTGGATAAATATCGACATAAGTTCTGCAGTTTACTGGGAAAAGATGAAGACAGCTGGGGCTTGTCATATACAGGTAAATACAGTACAATTATATAAATGCACTGCAAAAAAAAGCCTTGGCTTTTTTTCATGGAATTTTTTTTTTTTTCAAAATTTCCACACAATTAAAAGAATTTGCAAATTACCGATACAACAGTGTGTCGATCCAGCAGACCTTCAATATTTGAAGAGCTCCTTTCCAAAACACGATAAACGCCAAAATTAAAAAAAAAACAAAAAAAAACAACAAGTTTGTCATGTCATTTTGCTGTGTTGTGAACCTATATACTGCTCCATCAATGTTTCATGCCAAAACACTATATTTTCTTGTTTAAAATGTACTGCAAGATGCGGTTCCTTTCCAAACCGCGATAAGCGCCAAACCTGTTTTTTGCCTAAACGCTATATGTCCTCTCGACCAATCAGAATTCGGTGAGCGCTCGACGCAATCCAACATGGCGGCGGTATGAGGCGAGAGATGTTATTTTAAATTATTTGTTTTATGTGGTGGACAATATTGAAACCTGAAATTGAAAATATTTATTTTTTACTATTTATTTTATGTTACTATTTTTTATTTGGAAGTTATTTATTTCCCTGATGTCATATGTTGCATGTTTTCTTGTTGGTTTATGTCTCTTTTTATAAAATAAATAAACATTTTTCAAATAAAGGATGGATTTATAGCGTTTTTTAAAAAAAAAAAGAAACTTTGAATTTATATTCAACAAAAATGTTTTCATTTAACAGTCACTGTTTAACATGTTCAGACTGAGCCAACAGACCATTTTAACAGGATAAATTGAATATAAACAAAATGCGTGGGTCTAGGTAAAAAAAAAAAGTCATTTTCATAAAAACTATTAAAATGGATTTATAGTGTTTTGGAAAAGAGCTCCTCATTTACACCTGCTTGTTTAATGTATGTGGCATTTAAACATTAACACATAGTCCTATTTGTCCTTGATGCCCTGGATTAAAATATGATTCCTGTGTATAATATGTAATCCTAGTAATATAATATGCAAATCATAATTTGTCATTCTATGTAAGAAAAGGCTTTCATGTAAACAACAAAGAAGTATTCTATAAGTATACAGTAATCTGTAACTAATTGTGTTGGTCTCTAGGATTGTTACATCATAACGGTGACAAAGTGAGCTTCTCCTCACGGTTTGGTCAGGGATCTATCATCGGTGTTCACTTGGACACCTGGCATGGAACGCTCACCTTCTTTAAAAACCGCAAATGCATCGGTAAGAGGCACTTTACATGTCACTAATAATGTTAACATCATGACGTCGGGCTGCAATCGGGTTGCAAACAGAAAAACTAGTAGAAGTAGGTGCAAGAAAGACAGTAATGGCAGGAAATTATGAGCTGCTCTCATTACAGGAGGAGGAGAGATCCAGCCTGTCTTTGTAGTCTTTTTTTCCCCTATTTTTATGTGGCTCTGTCAAATTACCCTTTAAACTCTTCATCATGTTTGTTGCCGTTACAATACAGTTCAGTGACTAGCTTAAAGGTGCAATTTGTAAAATATAAATGTGCTCCTAGACCTGTATTTTCTTAAGCAGGAAAAGTTTTGAAACAGTTATACGCACTTTTATCTCAACTCGAATCGACTACTGTAATTCTTTGTACTCTGGGTTACCTCTCTCTTCCATCTCTTGTCTTCAAATGGTCCAAAATGCGTCAGCCCTTCTACTCTCAGGAAGCCGCAAACGAGACCATATTACACCAATCTTGCGTTCTTTGCACTGGCTGCCAGTCCGATACCGCATAGACTACAAGATTCTGTTATTCGTTTACAAAGCTCTCAATAATCTGATTTGATTATGTACAATTCTTTGAGATCACTTAGTTCGGTATTAAAGTCAAGTCAAGATTCTTATTTTAAATTTTTTTTTAAAAAGTTTTTAGAAAATATATTCAGATATTTTAGGCTTCTAAAATTAAGCTTTTTTTTTATGGCCCAGAAGTTAGCTTACTTTTAACACAACAGAAGGTGATGACCGGTTTATTATAAAAGAACGGATTGTGAAATTTGATTATTTATTTACAGCAAGCGGTGGGCACAAAGAAAAGCTTTTTTATGAAATGAATACAATATTTTCCGCACTATAAGGCGCACCGGATTATAAGGCGCAGTCTCAATTACGGGGTCTATTTCTGTACTTACCCCATACATAAGTCGCAGTCTCAATTACGGGGTCTATTTCTGTACTTACCCCATACATAAGTCGCAGTCTCAATTACGGGGTCTATTTCTGTACTTACCCCATACATAAGGCGCACCGTATTATAAGGCGCATGCTAAAACATACGGTCTACTATTTAACAATACACACACATTATTTTTTGATCAATCTTCTCCCACAAATCCATCAAAGTCTATATCTACTGTGTTTTCTTAACTTGGCGCAGTACATTTTCTTGCTTCCGCCACTTCCGAACCATAGAGTCATTGATGTTGAATTCTTTCAGCTGCTCTATTCCCATTTACAACCGTGTAACTGATAGCCTGTAGTTTGTATTGTGTCTTGTAAGCATCTGATTTTCGGGGGTCCTTAGACAAACAAATGTTGTCTTCTTCTGATTTTTTTTTTTATTTGCGGATGGCAAACCAACTTAAGGTGCATTTACCGCCACCTACTGGACTGGAGTGTGGAGCGCATAATGGTTAGGAAGAAACAAATGTTGTTTTGCAACATACCGGTAGTATACCTACCAGGGGCATGGTGGAGGTAAGCGTATGTACTGTACGTATTACGTAATGTTCTCTAATTGGTTTATCGCTGCCAGCGTACGCAGTGTATGTATTACGTCCCTGTGTCAGTGGGAAATGGTCCGACAGTCAATCAAGTGGAGCGCTTACCAAAGTTGCACAACAACATTTTTACAGATTTTTGGAAGTCAGTGCACACAAAATGTGCACCGGATTATTAGGCGCACAGGTGATTTTTGATATAAATTAAGGCTCTTAGGTGCGCCTTATAGTGCGGAAAATACGGTACTCTGTTATTATAACTGCAAACTTGTTGAATGCTGCGTATTACAATTAAAAGGAAACAGAATGAAATAAGGACAAGTTTAGTCTTAGCCTTAGTCTTATATACTGTATGCCTTATGACTGTTTTATGTGTTTGTGCACATATAGGTGTAGCAGCTACAGAGCTGCAGAACAAGCGTGTGTATCCCATGGCATGTTCCACAGCTGCCAAAAGCAGCATGAAGGTGATCCGCTCTGTTTCCGCCCCCACCTCACTCCAGTACCTCTGCTGCTGGCGCCTGCGTACGCTCCTCCCCTCAGGAGCCGACGCCCTCAGAGTGTTGCCCCTCCCACCAGGACTAAGGCATCTACTACATTCCAAACTTGGCTGGGTGCTAAGCTTAGACCACTCGCACACAAACTCGAACACGCACACACCGGTCGGGCCGTCTTCAGGCAGCGAATCAGACGGCTGCGCTTCTGACCCCGAGGCCTGCCAGAGGAAACGCTGCCGCTGGACCTGAGGCAAACACACACACACACACACACACACACACACACACACACACACACACACACACACATATGCGCATACATACACTCTTACATTTAAAATGTTGTCAGGTTGTTTTAGTTTCAGACTCCTACATAACCTGAGAGAAACCTTTAAAAAAAAAAAAGTCTTTAAGATGTTAATGTATCTGATTTATTAAGTCTCTCCAGATTAAGGAAGCTACTTGGATTTTAATCTTAGCAGGACTGTTCAAATCACATTTAATTTTGTACAGATCATGTAAAAGATACACGCACATGCAGTCTGATGCAACATGACTAACCAGTCAGATGTATTTCTGTTTTATAGCATCGTGCTGAATGTTTCAGCTCTGTCCCTGCTGTCTCTTTCAGGGTTTCAGAACAAAAAAAAAATTAGTCACAATTTTCCACCCTACATGAGCTCTTTATATAAAATCTCAGTATTCTCTTTACCTATAACCTTCAGCACTGTGCCATCGTCTACCTGTACTTCAATATAGCTTATATCCAAACAAGTAGAATGAGTAAAATGGATGCCCAGATGGATAGTTGGACAGATGGGTTTAGTTATCAGTTATAAATCGATGTTCCATATAAACATGTCATTCGCCATCCGAGTCTGCAAAAGAGGCGACCAGTTTGGCAGCAGGTTTCATCAGCATAGCACTGATGTGCTGAATCTAGTACTGTATGATGCATTTCATTATTTCTTAAAATTGCAATATTTGAGAGATTTGGAAGGATTTTGTTAATGAATGTTACACAGCTATGCCACAATATAATGGTATGTAAGGTGTCTTTAAAGCAACAGAGGTGCCAGCGTCTACCGTTTGGCTGAGATAAGTCAGTGCGTCATCCGCAAGGTTTGCTGAGATTACCCACTTGACTATGAATTTATAGAAAACAGCATTGTTTTTTTTTTGTTTTTTTTTTGTTTTTTTTAGTTTATTTTTTTAGACCTATATGAGTTTTATGTGTATCTTTTTAGTTCATTAGTTTTTACCTGAAAGACAGGATAAGTAGATGATGAAATCGAAGGTATGGTATTGACCAGGTCGATTCAATTTGTTGAGCGAACCATATCGACATGGTCACTGCCATTTCTGGAAAATATCTCTCCACTGATTTTTTTTTTTTCTTTCTTACTGTTGAAAAGTAAAAGTGGGTGGAAGCTGAAAATTCAGGATCTTCATGATCGTTTTGCAGAAATAAAATTTCACAACGGATATGAATGGAACGGATGATACACGAACTGCACTTTGATTCTGCTTGCGACTGCAATTTGTGACCTGTGAAAGCTATGCGTTTTGCTTTCCCAGAAAATGCAGTCTTCAGACCAAACAAACAAAACACACAAAAAAAGCTAATATGCTGTTATTTCGTCTTGCATCAAATTTATCATGTCAAAGTTCACACCTGTGGATTTACAAACATTTCTGCTGGATTAGTACAGAATGGAATAAAAGTAGGCATGCTATCGTCTCTGGGTGGTAAAAGAGCAGTGTAGAAGGTGCAGTTTACCATTTATCCTGTTAGCATAGAGTTGTCTCATTCACCAGCATAGGAGAGGTTTTTGTTTTTTTTTGTTTTTTTTTAAAGAACATAGTCTTTATCGCTACTTCTAGGATCTTATTGATAAGATCGTTGGTTCCTCTGTCAAAGACATTTTCCTTGTACTGTATATTCGATCTTTATTTCTATCATACTATTGACTTTTCTGCTGTCCTTTGAGATGCCATTTTGTATTAATCCATATTTAAGATCAGCTTTTAAAACTTTAATTATTTTTTTTTTATCATTTTACTTGTCAGTCAACTAGTGTATTAACATCTGATGGACATGGTCTTTTTCTGTCAACTATAGTCAGACTGGCCCAGTGTTACAAATCTTGGCTGAGCTGTTTGTCTATGGCATAGAAGTGTTGTGCAACAGTGGTTGCTGTGAAATGTGCACAAACGTATGATCTGCAGCCATCAAATGTCTTCATGAACCTATGATTTGAACACATTTTGGTCTTAACGCAGCATTTGTGGTGCTCTGTGCCGTCTTTATCACCTCTCTGGCTTCTCACTCGGGCCTGTTCTAACCTGATGCAAAGCAAAAACACTTAATGCCAGAATTAAATGATAGAATACACCCACAATGTAAACCAACAAATGTGAAGTTAATGTTTGTTTTGAAACAAGAGGTTGGATCTTCTTTAAGCTCAGCTAGAGGAGCTGATGTTCTCAATTCATATGCTGTCTGAACTAAGTACCAACCCTTGTTCTTATAACCATACATTTTTACATCTCTCTATGAGGGCTGTATTTATCAAGAATGCAAGTTTGTGTGTATAGGTTTTGTAATTTGCTGTAAAATATAATCAAAGTCTTTGTTATGCATTCAAGCACTTTCTCCTTTCATTGTATGCAGAAATAAATGCATATCGATTCTTTATGCTCTGTTCTGTACATATTGTATGTATTAGCTTATTCTCTTTTTTCTGTCTCCCTTTACTATATGTCAGGCATGGGCTTTAACTGATGTACGATTTAAGGAGTTGAATCAAAATCATGTATAAAGAGGGGGGGGGGGTAAAGCTGGGTATGTAGTTTGTTTTATAAGCATAATAAATGATTCAAAACCGGTTGTGTGTGCCCTACTTTATTATTTTATTCCTTCATGCTATTTAATTTTTTTTTTTTTTTTTTTTTTTACCACTTCCTGTCCATTTGTGGCATAAAACCACTGCTGATCAAGCGATTATACAATACCATTATTCTGTAATGGATTATACCATTTATACGGTCTCTAAGGGTAGAGACACACAAGCACGGCTGGAGCCTTAACTGCTGAGCTCTGAATGCATCACGTGTGTGAACACTAGGGCAATTTGTTATACACCTTAATACCACTTATGGGATATGAGAAAAATCTGACCACCAAGTGAAGGGCTGATAATCAATTAATAAACTTTCATGCAAAAATATCTAAATCTAAAATCTATGCTAAGCCTGATGTATACCTGCTACACACTACCATGCTGGGCGTACAGAGTTTGGTCCTATTAAGTACAATATTGCCATAAACTACCTATAAATATAAATTACATTTAGATGACATAAATAACATTTATTGACAAATTAATTGTTATTATTATACTTATTATTACAGCTCATCCTATAGAAACTGTCTGTTCCTCAAGTAGTGAGATCAAAAAGTAAATGCATGAGAAGATCTCGAAATAATCTTACCGTAATTAGACCAGAAAAATGCAAAAGAAACAAACAAAAACAGTGCCTAATGTTCAGGCTTCTGAATATTAGATCACTTGCACCCAAAGCACTTATTGTAAATGAAATCATCTCACAAAATAGCCTTACTGCACTCTGCCTTACTGAAACTTGGATTAAACCAAATGATTACATCAGTCAAAATGAGTCTCTTTCTACCCATCCCGAGGCATCCAGAAATTGTACCAGCTCAGATCGTCTTCCGTGCCATGAAGATTTTGGACCTCCACTGAGACGAGGCCGACTCTGAGAATCCTGAGGCATCTAGACATCTACCAGCTCCAGTTGGACTCTGTGATACTAAAGGGGAGATGTGAACTACATGTGATCTTTTGCATCAGTACAACATTTATCAGACTGTATATTTATAATCACACTCCGATGTCACCCATTTGAGGATGAGGTTCCCCTTTGAGTCTGGTTCCTATTAAGGTTTCTTCCTTCACCATCTAAGGGAGTTTTTCCTCCCCAAATTCGAGTCAACTCAGACTTGCTCATTGGGGATAAATACAAACATATTTAAATATATCTCATATTAATCTTGAATTTTGTATTCTATTAATCTTTATATTATTTTTTATATTAACCTTTTGTTCTATGTTTATGTTCTGTAAAGCTGCTTTGAGACAATGTCAATTGTAAAAAAAAAAAGAGCTATACAAATAAACTTGAATTATTATTATTATTATTAGTAGTAGTAGTAGTAGCAGTATTATTATTATTATTATTATTATTATTATTATTATTATTATTATTATTATTATTATTATTATTATTATTATAAACAGCTAGGAACTTTTGGAACCTTAGCCCTGTTTCCGAACGAAATGTTTACTCTGCTGCATCCGTACCGGAAGTTACGTTTGTGGAGGTCAAGCCAAATCGCTGAAGTCGAATAAATAAGGTAAGAGAAACAAACTTTTTATTCTTTTCATGCTTATTATCACGTGTGTTGTTTATTTATTTTCTATCATTACGCTGTTTGAGTGTATATTGTTTGTTTCATGTAGGACTAGACCACTTGTTCTACACGTGATGCCTCTATGTTCTGTAGCAATAACGCAGGGAGTTAAAGAGGGAAATAAATTCTACACATTGTGATCTTTCATAACCATTATTGTGCATGCAAACTGGGAAGGTGAATAAGTCTCTGTATCGATAAGCGTTCATTCTTTAATTCTACTCTTACAGACATAAATAAAATCTAATATCAAGTCGAGTTGAGAAGCTTTTATGGTCATTTCATCTATATATAGCTGTTACAGTACACAGTGAGATGAGACAACGTTTCTCCAGGATCATGGTGCTATATAGGACAAAGACATATACATAAAGTGCAACTGTGCTACCTGATGTAAACAGTGCAGGACAAGACAGAAAGACAGAGCAGGTCAAAATACAGTGCAGGTCAAGACAGTAAGGCAGTGCAGGACAAGACAGATAGACAGTGCAGGACAAGACAGAAAGACAGTGCAGGACAAGACAGAAAGACAGTGCAGGACAAGACAGAAAGACAGTGCAGGACAAGACAGAAAGGCAGTGCAGGACATGATGGAAAGGCAGTGCAGGATAAAAGACAGTGCAGGACAAAACACAGAAAGGCAGTGCAGGACAAGACAGAAAGGCAGTGCAGGACAAGACAGAAAGGCAGTGCAGGACAAGACAGAAAGGCAGTGCAGGACAAGACAGAAAGGCAGTGCAGGACAAGACAGAAAGGCAGTGCAGGACAAGACTGAAAGGCAGTGCAGGACAAGACAGAAAGGCAGTGCAGGACAAAAGACAGTGCAGGACAAAAGACAGTGCAGGACAAGACAGAAAGGCAGTGCAGGACAAAAAACAGTGCAGGACAAAACACAGTGCAGGACAAAACACAGAAAGGCAGTGCAGGACAAGACAGAAAGGCAGTGCAGGACAAGACAGAAAGACAGTGCAGGACAAAAGACAGTGCAGGACAAAAGACAGAAAGGCAGTGCAGGACAAGACAGAAAGGCAGTGCAGGACAAGACAGAAAGGCAGTGGAGGACAAGACAGAAAGGGAGTGCAAGACAAGACAGAAAGAGAGTGCAGGACAAAAGACAGTGCAAACAAAAAAACACAAGACATTATTACACAAAAGACAATACACAAAGGACAATAAACAGAAAGTGTAAATACTGTACGTTCAACAATATTGCGAGTTAGTTTAACAATGTTTAACCAATAACCATTGGTTTAACAATGAAGTGGTCAATACTGAGCAATAAATTAAGAAATTAGGTCTCATTGATAGTATAATAAGTATGATGTGGAGCAACATGATGGTGAAACCTTCTCAGTAACCTTTTCTGATTGAAAACTAGCTTTTCAAATGCTTATATCAAGTAGATCTACTGCCCAAAGACAATTTGCCCTAAGTTGCTGTTAATATTAAGTTAATAATCTGATGTAAATTAAAGCCTTATTATTATGTATTTTTGTCTTTGAAAGACAGTTCAACTCATCCCTTCTAGCCAGTTTGTACCGTCCAGCCTGTGATTGAACTGTCATACTATTAATCTGGTATGTCTCATAAGTGAGCTCTGCCAGTCTAAATTGTACACTGACATGTTGTGTGTTAATCTCTTTTTTTTTCTGGTCTCTTTTAGTCATAATGGTGAAAAAGAAGCGCTTAAGACTGATTGCCGAGATGGCCCGAAAGATCCGGGCTTATCGAGAGCTGAAAAATCAGCCACGGGATTCGCAGAAATATGCCCTGGACTACGAAACCATGACACGTCCACTCACTGGAAAGAGGCTGCCAGTGCTGGCCTGGCATGATGTGCGGAGGGAGACTCCACTCTTCAGGCTCCTGGCTGGCATGCGCTTGTTTGGAGTGGGACGGCTCTTTACACGGAAGTCCTGGCTGGAGGAGCACACAGAACCCTGCTATTGGAAGATAACTAAAGTGAAAGTAGACTACACAGCAGAGGTTTGTCTATCTCTAAGTTTTGTAGAGTCTGGCTATTTAACAAGAGGTCAGAAACATAAAGCATTTTTAGAATCGGGAACTTATTGATTCATTTGTTTTGTTCCTGTAGAATATGGACCATGGGAAAGCATGGGGCATTTTGACATTTAAAGGTGAGTGTAAAATTAAAAAAGGTTTTAAAAAAAAGGCACCAATAATAACGTTCAAAAATATCAAATCACTAAAGATTCGTCATGGTAACATCACCTTGTCATGTTAACCATACCATAAAAATATGTGATATGTTGTACTTATTTAATTATTGGACATTAATTAATTAGATAATTACTGAATCTTTGAAATTCCATTTATCAATATGTACAAAGATTCACATATGGTTTGAGCTCATAAACGTTATATGTAAATGATAGATATACTTTATTTGCATTCCAGGTAAAGAAGAAGCCTCTGAGAAGGAGATAGATAAGGTCATGTACCATGACTGGCGTTTGATACCCAAACATGAAGAAGAGGTCTTTACACGATTCGAACCTGCCCCTGAACCCCCTATCCGTTATGTGCGCTATCCGCCTCTCCTGCGTGCTATGATGTTAGCACAGCAAGCCAAGGAGCTTGGTGTTGGTGCCAACACCCTACCTGAACCCAGCCTACCTCTTAAACGAGACGTTTTGCTCAGCAAAGAGTACTTCCGCATTCAGGAACAGCAGAAACGGGAGGGAACACCGGTTTAAACCGAAATAAATAGAAAAAGGACAACTTTTTTGAGTAACTTTATTTAATTCCTATTTCATTCTTTTCATTTGATGTTTATCTCAAGGTGACGTAGATTCTTAGTGATTTAGGTCAATCTTTTCCTTCCCAATTGTTAACATTAATCTTTAGACATGATGAAGCATGGCGTGTGATGAACATGCCATCTATTATAACACATGGCAAGGAAATGTTTGGGAAATAAAAATGTCTGTCCATTTTGTGTGGAGATTAGAATTGTCCAAGACTTGGAGACTTCCTTGGAGTCAGGCCTCTGAATGATTTTGCATTATTTATAGATATAAACGAGATAATAATGAGAAAATTGTAGAATTAAATATTTCTCCTCACTGTGTCTATACCACAACATTTCAATGGCAAAACATGTAAAACTTGAGGCAGAAATAGAATCAGTAACCTTTATTAAGTCAGGTAACCTTTATTAAATACAATGACACTTTGTAAATATAAAGAGCGATTAAATGTTTTAATCAAAGCATTTAAAGATGCTTAATAGAAACATTGAAATGCTAAGCTAATCCCTCACTACATGCGCGAGCTCCAACCGTTGGTCCGGGCGCGCCCTCTCGTGCGCGTTCCTTCATTTTATCCCAAGAGCTCGCGCACTTCCAGATGATACAGGCACGCGCTCCAACCGTTGGTCCGGGCGCGCTCCTTCTTTTTATCCCAAGAGCTCGCGCACTTCCAGTTGATACAGGCACGCGCTCCGACCGTTGGTCCGGGCGCGCCCTCTCGTGCGCGTTCCTTCTTTTTTTTCCCAGGAGCTCGCGCTACAGACTGAGCGAGCCACCGGCACGTTACAGACATGATCTGTCTTTTCTTGACGCTCTTCGCTCACATCTTCAAGACAGGTGAGTTCTTCCTGAAGACCGGGCTTCATCACGATGATCAGGAGGTCTTTTCTGGAAAGCACGCGCTAAGCCTTGTGCAGCTAAGCAGAGTATCTTAAGAGTAGCCATATACACCTGGTTTAGTCTATATACTTTATAGCTTTTTTTTACTTTGGCGTTTGTAAACACTTTTTTTTTTTTTTACAATTAAACATACGCACACCTGATTTTTAAGAATCGGGTCAAAAACGTGCATTTGTTATTTTTTAATCTTTTTCATTTTGCACGTGCAGAATAAGATCTAGAAAACTTTACATGCTCCTCGTGCGTGCATGATCTATATAATAAAACAATGAATGCAACCATATATTTAAACATAAACCTTTGGATAATGTGCATTTATTGTTATATATAAATATATTTAATTAGCATAGTCAGTTAACGCTGCTAGCATAACAAAGACCTCCAGGTTTAAGTACCTTAATCTTAGATTCCATACTGAAGCAACTGTAATGTACATCTTTTTAAAAAGCCTAAACTTAAGGTTTTATCATTAACCCTATCTGTAACTCGCCTTGTTCAAGATCTAATTTTATGATCTTTATAATGATCAGTTTTGTTTCCTCTCTTTGTTTAAGTCGCGTGAGGTACAAACCCAGGTGTGGCTGTGACGTCATAACGTTTGAGTTACCTGGCCGTCACCTCAGCATCATTAATGTGCACTATCTATAAAGTATTACATATTTTACTAGTTTTAGTAAAGAAGGCTGTATTGTAATTGTCTGTGTGTCCTGGTGCTCATGGTACTTGTAGTTGTGTGATTTATTCGCTCCCTGTTTACCCGCTTGTATTAATGTTTAAGATCGAACTACATTTCCCATGATTCCCATGGCTCCTTTACAAAAGCTAAAAGGTTCAGGTCGGTAATTAAACCGGATCTGTTTTGCCTCCGTTATTTTCTGTAATGACACTGTAATGAAGCGTTATTTAGCCGTAATAGAGAAACAAGGCAAGAGGCGTCGAAATATAGAGATAGATGTGAAATTGACCGACAGTGAGTCATGAGTCTGTAATAATGCTAATGTTAGCATGACGTCTGTAGCGTCTACAGAAATTCTCCTGACTAATTTACATCATCTGGTGCTCTAAAGTCTGTAGACTGAAAGATAAACAGTTATAAATTACACTCACGTGGTGTGACGAGTGTCAGAGCTGCTGTTATGGATTAACACACTGCAAACCTTTGCGCAGTATTTTCTATAGATTTATTTGTTTATAGCAGCCGTGTCTATTCACTCTGATCCACAAAGGGCTGGTGTGGGTGCAGGTTTTCACTCCAACCCAGCAGAAGCCACACCTGATTCCACCTGTTTAATCAGTTGTTCTTGGCTTTTAGTAGACTCTGGTGTGGACATGGCTGGTTTATAGAGTTGAAAAATATCAGAGCAACAGATTAGTTCCTGTTCTCCCTTACAATCTCTCTGTGTGTCTCTCTCTCTCCCTCTCTCTCGCTCTGTCTCTCCCCGTCTCTCCCCCCCTCTGTCTCACGCTCTGTCTCTCTCTCTCCCTCCATCTCTCTCTCTCCCTCCGTCTGTCTCTCCCCCTCCATCTCTCTCTCCCTCCGTCTCTCTCTCTCCCCCTCCATCTCTCTCTCCCTCCGTCTCTCTCTCTCCCTCCGTCTCTCCCTCCGTCTCTCTGTCTCCCTCACTGTTTTTCTCTCTCTCTCTCTGTCTCTCTCTCCCCCTGTCTCTCGCTCTGTCTCCCTCTCTTCCTCCCTCCCCCCTCTCCCCTCTCTCTCGCTCTGTCTCCCTCTCTCTCTCTCTCTCTCTCTCTCTCTCTCTTTCTCTCTCCCTCCTACAAACATAATAAATTTGACCTTTTTATTTTCAACATTTTGTTACAGAGATTCATGTTCATGAAGGGAAACACTCATTTTCAAATCTAAAATTCAAAATAAGAGCAAAGATATAATGATCAGGTTGAATTAAATTGCTATTTTAATACAACAGCAATTAATAAATCTAGCTGTACATTTATGGCTGGTGTCTGGATTTGCAGGATGGACAGGCGTGAACGAGCGAACTCTCATCGCCGTGAAGCCGGACGGTGTCCAGAGGAAGCTAGTAGGAGAAATCATCCGCCGCTTTGAGAGAAAAGGTTTTAAACTGGTCGGCATGAAATTCCTGCAGGTAAGAAAAACCCTGCACCTTTTATAGCCGCAATGTGTTTGCACCGAGCTTATAGGCTGGTGTTGTTACTAAAACCTGGATTTTAATAGGCTTACCTAAGCTCTAGAGACATGGAATTGCTGTTTCAGCAGTTATATATGTTGATTTGTATTCTACATTATATACATTACACTACATTATTATGTATTCAATAAGCTGAAATGGGAAATAATTATAAATATCGATTTCCATTTATTTATTTTTTTATTCTCAGATCATGACCAGTATATACTAGCATGAGGATATCTTTTTGATGAAGAATAATAAAGAATATTTCTCTAAATCAGTCTAGATTAGTAAAAAATAAAATGGAAAAATAAAATATATTGTTTAAAAAAAAATCTCTGTAATTTAATGCATTATTTATATTTTATACAGTCACTTTAACTTATTCTCTTAAGGGGTGCCAATAATACTTAATTTTGTAGTGCAGCTTTTTTTTCTGGACTTTATTCTGAAACTTTGTATATCGAATCATAAAATTCTATTTTTTGTGTGTGTTTATGGTTGTTTAGGCTTCTGAGGAGCAGTTGAAGGAACATTACTGGGAGTTGAGAGAGAGGCCATTTTACAAAGGCCTTGTGAAATACATGAGTTCTGGGCCTATTGTAGTAATGGTAAAGACCTGTTTATTCGTCTGTTCAATTCATTCTCATTTGTGTTGCACTTTAAGCAGTAGACATTGTCACAAATTTTAAACGTATCCCTAATGAGAACCAAAGGAAACAATAGCAGGGAAAAACACCATGAGAAGAAAGACTTCCTGAGAAAAAACACGCGCACACACACACACCAGATTAATAATTCCCTTCTATAGCTGTGTACTATATGGTCAAAAATTCATTATAGTTTTAACATGGAGAATAATTTGTTGACGTTATCATCTGATTGAGGCTTGTGTACAAAATTGCAGTACTAAAGCGGTCATAACAGTTGTAATACAAGCCATGTTTGTTTTTCTTGGTTTTACCACCCACAATGTTCTCATGTCTCTAGAGTTTGTTCTTCTGCTCCATCTCATTTTATTCTCTATTTTCATCCTGTACTAGAGCTGTATGCCATCAATTCTCTGATTTGTTTGCGTGAACCATCTCAATCTGTTAAATCTTACAGGTATGGCAAGGTCTGGATGTGGTGAAAACATCGAGAAAGATGCTTGGAGAGACAAACCCTGCCGACTCTCTCCCGGGAACCATCAGGGGAGATTACGGTGTAGAAGTGGGCAGGTCAGTCACACTGTGTACAAGTGTAGCTATTGGGACTGGGTACCAAAATGAGCAGTAAACTACAGGAATGGACAAATCATTATAATGTGTGTCTGGGCTGTGACCGTTTTATTCATAGTTACCCAGTGTACTGTATATAAACTCAGTAGGCTGTTGATGAAGCGTGTAAAAGTGTGTAAAAGTCTAGAAAAACCAGAGAAATAAAACTAAAACTTGTGTTGACTGTTTAAAAAGAAGAATGTTCATATTTAATGCATCTCTGATTTTTCATACATAGATGTTGTAACATAAGCTTATTCTGTGGTTCAAATCCCATTGCTGCACTAAACACACACACACACACACACAAGCCAAGGTCTGTCACTTAAATGATGTTAATATGGTCGATTAATTAGGCTGCATGGATGTGAGAAGGTCTTTTCGGTTTGAGCTGCACCAGGAATGTGCAAATATTGACACTGCCAAACAAGATAAAGTACAGTACAATTCTGTCACATAATTCTCCTGGTTAAAACACTACACTCCGCTACAGTACATTAGAAGAGTCTGCTGACTGCTTTGCAGGGTCATCCATTCCCTGGGAATTTTTATATTGTGTTGCATCCCTTAGTCAGCATTAAGGCACTAAACTGACTCTTAATACATTATTACAGTTCATTAGTTAACAAGGTAGTGGGTAACACTTTAGAGCTTTTTCTTGCACAGTGGGATAACTAATATATTTATAATTTGTCTGTATCTGCACTATAGTTATCCAAGTGAAAAAATAATCGACTATTTCTGCCGATGCAGCTTTGGATACACTTGGGCCACATTTTTATCCTTCCGATTCACTGGAGCACTATTTTTAAAACATGCTGAAGAGTTTTCAGAATAGCAGCTTAATATGTGCTAGCTAGTCCTGATTAAACTGGGGTATTTCTTGTGTTGCAGGAATGTTATCCATGGCAGCGACTCGGTGGAAAGTGCTCAGAGAGAAATCTCCTTGTGGTTCAAGGAACCTGATCTCGTCTGCTGGGAAGAGAGCTCTGAGCGATGGATATATGACTGACGCTCTGCCTCGAACACAACACACACACACACACACAGCATCGTGGCCTCATGTATGTCTAGCAATACAAAATTGTTACTACTGGTACATGAAATCCTTGTGTTTTTATAGAAGTGCTAGCATGTATACACAAACACACAATAGATAAGGGTGCATCGACAATGGCAACATGAAATTAAGTTATATAGAGAAAGATATCGGAAGTACAAATCATTAATTGTTGAATAACAAATGTTTCCTTTGCTTGCGTTTTTGCAACTTTCAACACTTAGGGATTTTTCATGATCTTGATTTTTACATGTTTTTCTGGATAGAAGCATAAAAACGAAAACTATTATTACATTATCTAAAATATTTATCATCGGCTCATTCACGGAGGGATTTTTAGTCATTATTTAGCTCGAGTTTTATATGCTGATTACTGTTACACATTCAGTTCTGTTTCTTTATGAATTTATAGTCTTTGACATTTGGCTTTTCCTACAGTAGATAAGTCCACAATTATTGATGCTCTGGTGATTTTTAGAATTTCATTCATGGCCAAGAATAAAATTTTAAGCTCCTCACTCATCAGTTGATATGAACTATTGTGAGATTTTAGCCAAAATGTCATAATGTGCTGAACTTACTGCGGCCTGTGCTGACATGAGCTGGTGACTACCCCAGCATCTTGAATTAAAGCTATACATGTTTAGATTTAAACTTAAACACCAGCACTTTTACAATGTTGTACAGCTCCTCGTGTAGATCCTGAAGTGTACGTATGATTAAAAACAATAACAAAAGCATTAATAAGTTTGTTCGCCTTACAGGGTTTATACTTGTGCTGTTTTTTACACTGTAGATTTAGTACCTGGTTTTTATGTTGTTTCTTGCTGAGCAAATAAACTGCTTTGTATAAAAAATTTTTTTTTAAAGCTGTTTGTTTTATATGTACATGTTACACAACAGTTATCAGGTTAATTTCTGATCATTTTACAGACATATCAAGTTAAAAGGAAATAATGCACTAAGGACATTCTGTGTACAGTACAGTGGCTATAAAATAATCACACAAATGTGTTCAGAACACGAATATGTTTAATATTTAATATTTAACCACACATCAGAGAACATATTTTTTGTTACATACAGAGGATCGGATCTGTCTTTATTAACTCTCAATCAAATCAGCAGCCAGTCATAGATCCCAACTTGTTTGTGACTCACAAAAACCAGTGTAGTTTGAAGATAAAGCCAGCTCACAGCTTACCCGATGGATCCGGCTTACTGTCCTGTACGTTACTTTAGGATGGTGGTTAACGATTTTGTATTTAATGAATCCATCTGCTGTATCAGTGAGATTTTACATATATGAAACAGGTCTCCTTCATATGTGCATTCTCTCCTTTTCCATCACGTTCCTATAATGACACGGTTGTGTGTACTGAGCTTCAATATTTACATCTTTGTACACATCCCTTGCGTTTTCCTCGGCTCTCTTCCTTATTACGTCGTGAAAACAAAATCCCTAAATAAGGATCATACAAAGCAAAGATCTCTGCGAACCCTTTTATCCGATCACAGCTCCCTATCTTTATTTCACTCAGGGATAGAAGCGACTATCCAGTGAGCTGTGAGCTGGTGGACAGGTAAAAATAGCGCAAGAGCATGTTTATGCGTTTGGCAAAAACTGGATTATTCTGAGAAAAGTAGTTGTATCGAATGCATTGCTAAATGCCATTCAGCTGTAAGATGTAGAAGAGTCTTGAGTTGTTTGCATTGGAGTAAAGGGCAGTCACAGGGGCAAATCAGCCAACATACAGGGGATAGTTACAATTTAGGGATGGTAATAATAGGCCTTAAGGGGTAGTTACAGAGCTTACATACAGAATTTAATGGGCATCGTTAGGAATACACAAGGTTTCATAGAGAATATTTGAGGCCAAAGTTACAATAGGGAGTGCAGGCATAAAGTGTCTGATAGCATTACTCAGGGACGTAGGACACCTGCCAAACAATGATATGGCTCCTCTCAGCTTTAGACAATGTTGGCTTAATCTGAGGGGCTTCAGCATCTGCCTCCTCAGTCTCATCATCCTCACCATCACCTGGAATAAAAATAAGCAGAACCAATTTATAGATTAACAGTCATGTTTAATGTGATTACATTTTTTGGCCTGTTCGGGGTCATCACAGCAGATAACGTGGTACATATATTAGATTTGGCATGGGTTTTACACCGGATGCCCTTCCTGACACAACCCTTCCATTTTTATCTGCTCTTGAGCCCGGCACTAAGTGGCTGGGTTAGCGCCCTGCCTGGGAATTGAACCCAGCTCACGGCAATGAGAGATCGGGATACTGCGCCTGGCCCACTGCCCAGCCCAATGTTGCTTTATTTGTTAGTTCGTTCAGTTATTCATTCATATAGCCCTCTGTCTGTTAATCCATCTCTTTCTTACTGTCTGTCTGTCTGTCTGTCTACCCCTCCATCCCTTTCTGTCTGACTGCCTGATACTGGAGTCTTCCTGGAGTAAACCTTGGAAAACCTGTAAAATTCCACACAGATGTTTGTCTTCCCGCCGTGCTAGCCCCTTCTAAAATAATTCAGTAGGTTTTCTGTACTTTTGAGTATTGGTCTCTGTTCCTTACCTATACGGAAATCGATGTAACCCTCGCCTCCACTGAGGACCAGCACATTCTGAACACTCTGAGCTTCTGTTTCTGCTGGGGCAGAAGAACCCTGAGACTCTGATGGACTGTCCAGGACACTGCCATTTAGGGTGGCCAGTACGTTGCCTGGAATAAAAATGAAACCGGCAATTAGGAAAAAAGTATTCATCTTACTCTAAACCAGAGAAAAACAAATAAATGATTGCAATAGTCTTTTAAGTAAGTTCTGAAGCTGAAGTAACACCGATGGGGAAGTCAGCATGTACCTGGCACTGACACAAAAAATTTGACTGCATCCCGGTGCCCATGGAAGCACAGCTGAGCCTGAGCCATGGAGCAATATGGGATGAAGCTACCGTTTCCTTTGTCTGAGTTGCTGTCATCGGCATAAACATGGATCACGCCTCCTGATGATGTAGGAGACACCTTGTTTGCTAGGAACAAAGCACATGAAATCTATTAGCAACATCAAACCCATTGATGCGAAATATTATCAGGCCAATGCCTAAAGGAGCAGTTTGTAATTTTAGAGCCCTCTGTTGTCTGCGAGGTGAACTGCAATTACAAGAACATTTTATTAAAAGCCCTTCTCTCGGTCTCCTGCAGCAAATTCCTCTGCTGAAATTAATTGTGTCCCGTGGCGGAAAAAAAAGAGTAAAGCAGAGCTAGAAAAAAAGTAAAGAAAAACCTAAATTAAAAACCTAGTGAGACCCCGTTCATCTTTGACATTATTATTACAGGTTTACAAACACATTTTAAAAATTACAAACTCCACCTTTAAATGAAAGGAGCAATCAGTCATCCAGGCTCTCCAGAGAGCACTATATGAAAGAAGCATTAGAATCAAATAAAACAAAAGAGAGGTCAAAAGGAAGCTTCCCTAAATTATATATTAACATACAAAAAACCCCCACATGCACACACGTACATATACGGAGGCACGATTATGATGACAAAATAAAAAATAAAAAAAATCAGCCAGAAAATAAGTAAATGCAGTCATGCAGAAAGGTTCTAATGTAAACCATGATGAAACACAAAATACAACTCATAAGAATGGAATGATTTGAAGAAAGTAAATGGGAAAAGAAAACATAAGATGTAAATAGTGATAGGATTAATGGGCGACAGATGGCTCTAAACTTACCTCTCAGGCCAAGGAGTTGTCCCCGATGTAGGACTACAGCTACAGGAATTAGAAAAAAGGAGAAAGGAAGGTGGGGGCACAAGGGCAAATCCGCCGGACAAAGCAAGGGCGCAGGCAAGGGGTAATAAATAAAAGTAAATGCAGATATAGAAGTAGGGTTGGCAGAAAAGAAATGGAGAAAGATGTCATAAGAATCACAGAGTGTCGAGGAAGTTACAACAGACGAAAGAAAAATGATTTGTTTTCCATCAGTGGTCAAGCAGATAAGTTATTCTCAATGAAATCTTACTCTCAGTCAGAGGGATAGAGATGATGACTCCATTTCCTGTTCCTACCCACAATCGGTTCCCTCCGATCAGCAGAGCGGTTATTCGAACAAACGAGAAGCCCAACTTCCCTGTACCTGTCAATCAAAGGCAAAATATAGCAGAGATCAACTCAAATCACTGTCTCTCATCGATACCAATAAATCAACGACACACAGTTAACATTTGGTTCGATTTCAGCCATAGAGAGAACAGTGTTACCGAGCATTTTGCTGACGTAGGGCTCGATGTCCACATCCTGGAGATGCTGGTGTGTGAGTGCATGGTACAATCGCAGTGTGGAGTCCAAACGGATGGACACCCATACGCCGTCTCCGATCCAGGCGAGCTGCCTGACCTGGCTCTCCCTGCGAGGATGAGCGTCAAACGATTTCTGTAAATGGGAACCGAATGTGAACAGTTAGAAATAAGGAATAAGTCTAGAGGAATCTGGGATGAGCTTTTTAGATCTTCTAGACATAACGGTGTAATGTTAATTCACTACATGAATATGATCTGTGGTATATCTTTTTTTTTTTTTGTTATTCTTTAGAGTATATGTACGAGATTAGTTTACCTCAATCTGCATGCTTTTTGGCTGGATTACATGGATTTTGTTCTTGTAGCCACACCAGACCTTGTCATGTACCACAGCCATGCAGCGAATGGAGTGGTGAGGGCGACCCAGGTCCATCAGATGATAGTTGGACAGATCCCACTGACCATCTGTGTAGATGACATGCACACACAGGTACATCTTAGCAATCAGTCTGCAATTTAACTTCATTCATTCATTCATTCATTTTCTACCGCTTATCCGAACTTCTCGGATCTCAGGCGTCATCGGGCATCGAGGCAGGATACACCCTGGACGGAGTGCCAACCCATCGCAGGGCACACACACACACTCTCATTCACTCACACACTACGGACAATTTTTCCGAAGATGCCAATCAACCTACTATGCATGTCTTTGGACCGGGGGAGGAAACCGGAGTACCCGGAGGAAACCCCCGAGGCACAGGGAGAACATGCAAACTCCACACACACAAGGCAGAGGCAGGAATCGAACCCCAACCCTGGAGGTGTGAGGCAAACGTGCTAACCACTAAGCCACCGTGCCCCCCGCAATTTAAGTTTCATATAATGTCCTTGTCAAAGTGTCATTTTCAGGCATCTCTTAATAAATCAGCACAACTGTTGAAATTGAACTGGTAGTATGGGTAACATGTTTACATCAATTACAATGAAAATATTTATAACAAGATGTTAAAGTGTCCATAGTTAGAGACACGGAAAGTAGAAAACAAACCTTCAGCTCTGTGGAAAATGGCAAGTGTTCCATCTGCCAGTGCCACCAAGACCCTTCCTTTAACATGCCTGACAGACCAAGAAAGAGCACACACATGGTATAACCAGAACTGTCTTTATAATGCATATGAATATAAAAGCACTTTTCACTGCGACTCCACTTACACGAGACTGAGTACAGAGTCTTTGAGTTTGATGGAATGGAGGCACTTCTTCCAGTTCGCCACAGCAGAATGCACATACAGCCTGAAGATTGAGTGGACAGATGTTACACAGCTGATACGTAAGTGTGTTTTTTTTGGGCACAACGATTCAGTACATGACTTAGCGATGGGTGAAATCATTTTTGAGAGGGTTTTGTGTGTGTAATAGAATATGTTTACTAATGCATATGTGATATTCACCAGCCGTTTTGGGCACCGAGCCACATGGTAGGTGCGGCACTGGTTCCGGCACGTTCATCACCTCCACCTTCTGAGCCTGTGGGTGCTGATGTCACTTCCTCCTTAGTGCCACGACCCTCACTAAACACATATTACATTTTGCAGGCACACGATGAGCAAAGCAAACAATGTTTTTGATTACTACACCAAATGATTTCATTTCCATTAGTCCTAATTGCATACAGCACAAAACATTATTGCACAGAAATTCAGTTCCTTGTGCACTTAATTACCACACCACTAACAATTTGACCATACTACACCACACCACTGCTGGGCATGTTGCCATGGCTACAGAACCCTCCCATGATCACCTATAGGAAGCTGAGCCGCCTTGTTTCAACAATGGCAATGATCTAAAATTGTACTGCAGTTTAATTTAACTTATCTGTTCTCTATATGTCTGTAATATTGTAGTAGTGTGTGTCTTACCTGTGTGAATTATCTGTAAAGACATGTTCGGTGAACATTCCAGATGAGGTGGAGCTCACGCCGTCTTCACTTGGCACCGCCTCCTCTGACACTTCCATGGCTTCAGTGGCTTCCTCTGCTGACTGAGACACTGCCAGCCGGCTGCACACCGGAGCAGCAGGTGCTACACACACACACACACACAAACACACACACACACAGGAATTATAGTACATGTATAAGATAACAAAGTGCGTTAAATAACAAGGTAAAAAGACTGTCTTTATGTTTATTTTCTAATTACAAGCAGAAAAATGGTATAGATATTAGCAGAGCAAACTGAAAACTAGATTTGTAAGGTTCGTCACAACAAACTTTGATGATGCCGGTATTCACAAAGGCCGGTACTTTTTGGAGGCAAGTGGACATAAGGGTCAGGGTTACATTTGGAAGCAAGTAGACAGAAAGCTAGGGTGCCAAAACATTTGGAGGTAAGTGGAGATGAGCACGTGATGTCATCAGAATACACGTGAGGAAGTTCCCCTCATTGTTCTGAGTGTTTTGATATGTCACATGTTTTTTTGATTTTGCATATATTGGGGGCAGGGCTGCGGCCCAACCGGAAGGCCAGTCGGTACACTGATTTAAACCTTTGTTCAGAGTATCACCCTAAAGGAGCTGGCCGAGTTTGGTGTAGATAGTTCGAAAGCTTGCCGAGTTATAAACCTCCAAAGGGAGTCTAAGGGAAAAAAGGCCATTTTGAGACCCGGTACCAGAAGTACCGGTACTCGGATCGCTTAGAAAATTAATAGCAACAAACTTCAGACCAGGTTCTACAACATATCCGAATTTGGTGCATGTGGCTAGAAAGCTCTAGGAGGAGTTACTCTTGATAAATTTTTGTCTAAACTTAAATAGGAAAACAGAATGTTGTCTTCTACAAAGCCAACATAATACCAGCTCTTTTATATACTAGAAAACATTTCACATGATGAGTCTTTCACAGTTTCACAGACAAACATTACTACGTGTTATAGGATATGGCTCACCGTGTGCTTTGTCCAGCACTGGGGTGTCGGTGCGTGAGGAGCAGTTACTACGCACTACGCTGCAGTTGGTTGCACAGCCCACCAGTGTAATGCCTGCCAGCATGCCCTCCACTCTACCAGGATCCTCCGAGCCACCATCACCCTGCTGCTCTAGAAATATCTCACCAGCAGGGTAATCGCTCTCACTGGCCGCTGCACACACAAACATTTCAAATCTCATTTTAAATAACAACAGATTTGTTCGGATTATTCTTCAGCTGAAATTATGTGATGCATCCACTATACGTGTCCTTGTGAATAATTGTTACGACACAAAACATAATCTATTAGAATGAGCATGTTGATAAAAACCTGTAGCTGACTCTTCTGACATAGAACCACTGTTATAGGAAATGAATAAACACCTTCTTGACCAACTGAGAATTAGATTAATGTTAGATTAATGTTATTTAATGTTATTGTTAAAATAATGCTGAAGCTTGCAAAAGTCTATACTGGGTTTCTGAAAGAAATAAGTGACTGGCTGTTATCTCTTAGATAGTGAGGGTAGCTCTCACCTGGAACACTGGAGATGCAGAGCACATGAGCATTACACACGTTAAACTGGTCAACCAGTGACCCGGGCTGATTGGCATCGATAATGACCACTTTACTGGCTGCCTGAGTGCTGGTCAGGATCCAAACACGGCTATTCATCGAGTCGGTCTCATGTAGCTCCTTAGGCTGAGAGAGAGAGAAAGAGAGAGTTGTGAATGGTCTGAAGTAAAGGAACATTACCACCCTAAAGTTAATTTTCTTCCTATAAAGTAAATCCCAAAGTGATTTAATTCGTGAACGGCAACTTGCCAGCGAATACATTTCAGAATGACAAATCATACTTTTAATCGGTTACATATAGTGTTGTATAATATCAGCAAAACAAGTTAGTTCCTGTTGTCACATATACACTGAACAAAATTATAAACACAACACTTGATTTTGCTCCCATTTTTCATGAGCTGAACTCAAAGATCTGTGTACACAAAAGGCCTATTTCTCTTAAATGTTCACAAATCTGTCTAAATCGGTGTTAGTGAGCACAGGTTTTCGCCGAGATAATCCATCCTAATCCATCCTTTGCAGAGATAATCCATCCACCTCACAGGTGATGCTGATTAGACAGCATGATTATTGCACAGGTGTGTCTTAGGCTGGCCACAATAAAAAGCCACTTTAAAATGTGCAGTTTTTACCACACAGTACAATGCCACAGATGTCGCAAGTTCTTAGGGAGCGTGAAATCGGCACGCCGACTGCAGAAACGTCCACCAGAGCGGTTGCCCGTGAATGAAAATGGGGCAAAAACATTTTATAATATGTTCAGTGTATTATAAACAGTTGTTCCCTCACCAGGCATTTTAAACAAATAAAAATAAAAATGAATGACCTTTACGATGGACTAAGACTGGAGACTCCGTCCATAATCGAAAAATAAAATACATTTTCTGACGTGAATTAAAGAACGGAATAAATTTAAATGAAATAAATTCTTTCAACATATCCATGATTATACTTTTTCTTTGTTAAATAACATCATATTTTTATTTGTTTATGAAAAGGGTTATTAGGATAGAAACAGTAACATGTGAGAATGAGCAGCTGCTGTAGAAAATCAGAACTGAGAATTCCATAGAGTTGGGATATAAAGTTATTATTTTATGACTATTTAAAAAGATCCCATTTATATATTTATAGGCTATTGAATTTATGCAGCTATGAATAATGTAAATTTTAAATAGCTATGAATAATGTAAATTTTAGTAGATATACTGTTTATGTAATTATTATATTATATATCCATGATGTAACATTTTTCACTGCTGTTTGTTGCTGTTTACCTTCTTCTTCTCCGGTGAGCTGTGTTCATTCTTATTCTCTCCTCCCTCATCCTCTCCAGTCAAGGGATCGGTGCCATTGACCGGTAGCTTCACTCCTGCCTCTTGACTGGATGTCCTCCAGCCAGACAAGTTCACTCCTGCAGCACACCACAGCTACGCAAAGGCAATATATGCTAAGTGACTCATCCTGTGTCTGTACAGTACAGATTTGCTACAAATCTTATAATAATAATTGTATTACCTTCCTGTTGGGGTCCTTCTCCACCAGAGGGCGGCAGTATACTGGCACGGGAACATTTTTCATGCGGTTGTCCTCTTTTTCATTGGCCTGTGAGGAGACAAGGAGGTGAGGACAATCACAATGCAGCTAATGACACCGCTTCATATGTAGAAAAAGGCCTGCGGTGGAAGCCTCGTCATGGCCTGGTTAAGATGGTGCAGAAACACAGAGAGACATTAAAACAGTTAGAGTAAAGTGTAGTTAGAGCAGGGGTGTCAAACAGGATGCATCATTTTACTCATTTTGGGCCACAAGCCAAAACTGCTTTAGTAGCCCAAATACATCCACAGGTTAAAACATATAATACCTATAACGTGTGTAATGCATTAACTACGGTATATAAAACCTAAGAACTGACTTAAGAGAGATTCTTAAAACATTTTATTTTGCAAGTGATTAATTACATAATCATTAGCACATTTTGTCAGTAGTGTCACATAAATGTCTCAGAGTTTATTGCTCTATTTTCTCCCTAGGGGAATAACAAAGATCATCTCTTTTTTATTTTTTTTATTTAAATCTTCCACAAGAACTGCCGTAGATTGTAAACCCATTCGGTGGGCTGGATTAGATCATTCTATTCGCCCGCAAGTCACATATTTGACACCCCTGATTTAGATTTAGGTTAAATACATACAAACATGCTCAACAGGGATTAATCAATACTGTACGCTGACATTTGTTAAGACAGAATCAACAGCCAATAGCAACTGATTAGTTGAACCAATTTGAAAGTATTGATCGTTGTAAAAATGTGTGTTTATTTTGTGTTGCTATCTGTAGTTCTGGGTTGGTGACCATTTGTATATCAATATTGTGTTGCTATGTGCTGGAGGTGTTATTGGTCCATTACGCTTTGTTAAACCCATCAAAGAACCTTAAGGGATCTTTGTCACACCTAATGAGGCAGAGCTTCGGTTAGGTTTGACTGCTGGGCAAAGTTCGGGTAAGATTAGGGGTGGAGTTTAACAGGGGTGGGGAAGGAGAGGTGCATGCTAGTCCTCTGCTGGGCAGACTTGCCTGCGGCCTCTTTCCTGCGGCGTCCTGAGCGCTGTCTGCCTGGGAACCCGTCTGTAGGAGATCACAGTTAGAGCCACGGCGACACACAGTCACCACTGGCAACCCTGACACACACACACTCTCACCAACTGACATAATCAGCTGCTGCTGCTCCAAGATCCAGTGACCATTTAAAACTCTTTGTTTTATTTAAACTGAACGACTGCTCGATATGAGACGCCTACAAGCACAATACTTTTTTGTCCTGGTAACAGGAAACTACATCGAGCACATGACTCTGACATTGATGACTATTTTCTATCAAACAACTTGCCGGCAACCCGAAAATCAAAGTCATTCCAAAGACCAATGTAGCTTAGCTTTATCATAAGATAATTTCATAAGTTCAAATACGTTAAAAAATTCCAGGGATGCCACATCTTATTGAATTGAATTCTTTTTTGTATAGTAAAACCTAATCCAGATGTGGATCCGTATGAAAACGAGAACCAAACAAGAGACCCAGAGGTGACTGTGGTAAAGAAAAACGCCTTGAGACAACAAGAAAGGACACTTTCTCTCTTCTGGGTGTGATTATATCTATTACTCTTTTACAACTGTATAATGTAAAATGTGATAAATGTGATAAAACAATGTGTATTATAAATAGTGTCATGTGCACATGCAGTCAATGATTATAGCAGGGGACATATCACGAGTATCCAGGTGAAATTAAACACCGGAGGAGGAGGAGACTTGCCAGGATACTACTGTAACACTGGTTGAAAAGGATGGCTAATCACAGCTGTTAGCTCATATGCATAGAAAATGGCAGTTACTGCCCTCCTGCTAGCACAGTCAGATGTTATGTCTGGCTTCACTATCACGCTAGCAGATCTCTGTGCAGACTCAAGAACAGGAAGACTCTGCAACAGAGCATATTAACCTCAAGAAATGTCCTTATCCTCATTCTCTATATGATATTGTCCCACATTACCTGCTTTTCGGTTTTTCTTTCCTGCTTCACTAGTATTTCTTCAAACTTGGCCTTTCATAACAGCTACATGAGTCGCCATAATTCAGCAGCTGGAGCGTAGGTGAGAGAAGAAAGATTAAAGGTAAAGTGGCACTACCTGTTTAAAGCGCGGTGGCACACTCCAGCCACAGGCCTGCATGAGGCCATCGTCCCTGCGCATGTGCTCACGGACCTGCCGGTACTGCTCACGCCGCTGCTCCCTACGAACCGAGAGCGCTGAGTCGCTAAGGAGAGATGCAACACCATTACTGGGGAGTCTATGGAACAGAAAGACAGAAAGGGAAAGATAGAGGGGGCGAGCGGTCCGCAAAAGAGCGCCAGTGAGCCAGCCAGACAGCCGCGTACGCAGAAGTGATAGAAAGAGTGAGGGGAAAAGTTAGAGAGAGAAAAGAAAATTTTGGCCGTGGGTTAGAGGTGAGACAGAAAGTAAAACTGCGCAGCTCTACAACACAGAGACACACATACGCATGAAGAAGCCCAGCTGTGAGCAAGCATGCATTGGACTATAGCTTGTATGCTGATTTGAGTTGATATTATAGATTAGATGTGTGTAAGCTTGTAATGTGTGTATATGTTTTATGCAGCAGGAGGAGCAGCATAGCACTTCAAAAATATCAGAAATCTTTCATGAGAAAACAGAAAAAGAAACAAAACACAATGTACTGTATGCGATATCAGGAACATGTGCAGAGGAAAAAAAACACACATATTTCAAAGCATTTTCATATTAAGGAAAATATTTTCGCCCAGTTTAATGCTGAGTAATATTTCACTGGTGTCTTAGTGCAAATGTTATACTGAACTCTAACCTCTGTAAGAATGTAAACCAACCAACATGACATGTGACCCAGACCAGGATAAAGTGCTTCCTTGTGAGGGATGAATTCTCTTGAGGAATAACCTTTTTCCTTTTTGTACAAAATGGTCTGTCTTACCATTATCATCATCATCATCATCATCATCATCATGAATACCAACATTGACCCATTCTACCTCTGCAGGACTTTGTACATGTCTTCCATGATTACATTGCATATGGTGCACTTTAAATATGTACAGAATTTTGTTTCTTGCATTTGCACTAATGGTGATTTTGTCAATTAGTGATTTACATCTTGTGTCCTTATGATTTGTCACAGGTTGCCTAGAGGATTCACAAAGTAAGAATTTCTTTGTATAATGTAACAGAGTGTTTCCTTTGCAATATAATAAACTCTTGAATCTTGAATTATCGTATTTTTAACCTGGATTAATTATGTCTCCAATAGTCATTAGTGGTTTCATTTATGACGTAGAAGAACTTTACTTGATAATTTAACAGAAAAGAAGTTTACGACTTTGCTCCGTTAAAACATTCATTCATTTTCTACCGCTTATGAGAACTACCTTGGGTCACGGGGAGCCTGTGCCTATCTCAGGCGTCATCGGGCATCAAGGCAGGATACACCCTGGACGGAGTGCCAACCCATCGCAGGGCACACACACATACTCTCATTCACTCACACATTACGGACAATTTTACAGAGATGCCAATCAAGCTACCATGCATGTTTTTGGACCGGGGGAGGAAACCGGAGTACCCGGAGGAAACCCCCGAGGCACGGGGAGAACATGCAAACTCCACACACACAAGGCGGAGGCGGGAATCGAACTCCCAACCCTGGAGGTGTGAGGCGAACGTGCTAACCACTAAGCCACCGTGTCCCCCTTCCGTTAAAACACAAAGATCTAATTTACTAAGATAAACTGTGTGAATGATTTCACATACTAACTAAGGCTACAAAACAACACACAGATGAGGGTTCTTTCCTTGTGCCAATTGTTCTCCATAATCATGGCGAGTCCAGATTTCAAAGAAACTCCCAGTAAAGTCAAAATGAAAGTGAAACCTGAGATATAAAGGCAGTTAGATATGAGAGTGCACTTTTAAAGCCTTCAAATGCTTATCGAATCAAAGTTATGAACGTGTGGTGAAGATTAAAACAAAAACGAGACAATAATCAATTTAAGAGTCTATTAGTGATATTAGTGTTTTGAGACATTACGGCCTAATTTCGATAAATGTACACATTACTGAGTCTTGAAAAATACTTACTTTTCTTTATAAGCAATAGTGATAGGCTTTTGTATAATTAATACCAGACCATAAGGAATATTAGATTGCATATCAGGTTGCCAATCTAAAGTGAGTTTCAAGCACATGGGGTGTATTTGCATAAAGTTGTATTTTTTACCCTGTCAGTAATGCCCCAAGTTGCCTATTCATTAAGGCAAACATACAAAATGGACATTGCATGCTGTACTGCTGATGTATCAGATGTAAAGTTATCGTGCTTTTACTCCATAGATGTATGAATATGTGGGTGCTGGTGCCTGTCCTTACTCCTCAGGGAAGAACTCGAGTGTGCGGTCAGAGGTGGAGATCTGGCACATGGTGTGCGAGCGTCTCTGGTTGAAGCCTGCAGGAGACGGGGATCTGTAGTGGATGTTGACGCTGGTGTATGGCCGTTTGACTGGAGGAGGGCTTGAGGATGTGCTGAAGAGTCGTGCAAAGCTGGAGAAAAGGTAAAAGCAGAGATTCATGAGCAAGTCCTAGGAAACACTATGTTGTGGTTTTATTGTTATCTCGTAAATACATATGCGCAGGAGTATATGTTCTCATTCACTGGTTTCTCAACATTGTATTAATGAGAACTCTAACGTAGAAGTAGTGGAGACGACAAACTTTAGATCAATGCTCCAGAATGCAATCCAGCTATGTGACGCACTTATGTTATGCTAGTTATTTCAGGTCACGTCAATGTCAATGTCAACTTAATTTGTAGAGCACTATTTAAACAACACGTTGACCAATGTGCTTTACAACATCTAGTAAAAAAAAAGAAATAAATACAATTTTAATAATAGCAGTACACACATTTACAGTAATAATAAAAAATATTTCAACTAGAGGGATATGCCATGGAAAATAAGTATGTCTTAAGTTGTATTTTAAAAACGTGTACGGAATCAGCATCCCTGACGTACATGGGTAAGCTATTCCAAAGTCTAGGTGCTACAGCCGCAAATGCACGATCCCCTTTCCGGCTTAACTTGGTCCTTGGAATTTTGTTTTTGTTAAGGTATAACAAATTAGAAGCCAGCCATGCTTTAATATCAGTAAGGCAGGACATTAAAGGTTCTAGACTGTTGCTATTAGTTAGCAGTAGATATATTTGTAAATCATCCGCATAGCAATGAAATGCTATATTGTGTCTTCTAAAAATATCCCCCAATGGGAGCATGTAAAGTGAAAAAAGTGTGGGGGCCAGAATGGAGCCTTGAGGCACACCGCATATGATGTTGCTCTTGATGTGTATGATCCAAATCGTACTGCCATGCTTCTATCAGTCAAGTATGATTTAAACCAATTTAGAGCCTTATCCTGCAAACCTACGTATTCTTCTAGCCGTCAGAAACCTGACTCGGCTGGTTAGTGATCTATGAGATGTTAAGCATGACAGAGTTGGCGAATGTATTAGCATGAAAGGTGAAGATTTGAAAACTGATCTAAATTCCACTCGCACCACTACCAACAGGTAGTTGAACCAAACTAGAACAACATAAAATTTTAACTAAAAAAACTTGACTTCAATGAAGTTTGGTGAAATTCATGAAACTGTTGGAAGATCACAAATAAGCAAGGATCAGATGCAAGGATCAAGCACACAACTCACAACTGCCAGATGGTTGATTTCTTCTTCTCTGTAATTTGAGGACCCTCCCTAGAGGCTCTGTAACAGAGAGGACAAGAAAACAAGAAATTAAGACACACAAGACCGAAAGTTTATGCTTAAACTTACAGCATGTGTGTGTTCTGCACCAGGGAGCAGTGTGATGCTTAAATGTGTGTGACCCAGACCTGATCATCTCAGTCCAGCGAACAGCCTCCTGAAGCTCCATCAGTCTTTCTTTGTACTGGTTGCGTTCCATCAGGACACGTGCCATCTCGACCCTTGTGAACCTGCGCCTCTGCGCCACAGTCACATCATCCTGCAGCGAGGACGAATACTGTGCCATATTCTAACAAACGAATCCCGGAGAAAGGAAAAAAATACAGCACACAAGCAGGCAAAAGTTAGTGGTTAGAAGCAAAGCTGCTTAAAGAAACGTATTTATTAGTCAAGAAGTTAAGCTTTTTGGGAAAGATTTGCCAAAGGAATGTGTGTTAAACAAAACATAGCATCAAAAAGGCCTAAGTTTTATAAATATTATACATTCATATTCCTCAAATGCCCAATTCCAGAATAGGGATTACTGGTGACATTCTAACTATGACTATAATGACTATTATTATTATTATTATTATTATTATTATTATTATTATTATTAAACGATTTTAAGTATACATTAAAGATGTCCATTTTTTAGACCAGGTACAGGTGCATGTTATTGATATTGATCAGTAGGGTATTTAGGATTAATCAATCAGGAATACACAGAACATTATACTAAGCTCTCTTTATTTTGTGCTGTTTGATTGAAGAGTGTGAGACTCACATCCTCTCCTCCTTCATCCTTTGAGTCCTGAGATGCTCCGAGTGCCTCAGCTCTCAGCCTGCGGAAATGGAGTTAGGGTCATTTACGCACAGTAATTTCAGCGTAGTATTAGACGTAACAGAAACACACAGCCATGTTAGCGGTGAAAAGGATTTCCACAAGATTATTTTGTTTCCTATGGCTTTCTATCTGTCATCTTGCATGATACAAGTCTAATAATACTCAGGTAAAAGAACTCCAGTTATTTAAAAGCTTGTTGATATTCACACAGTGTTGCCCGGCAAATCATACAATTCTTCTTTCCAGAATAATTTAGTTCCACTAAAGGTTCCTGAAATTTGTTGGAAATACCCACTAGGACTATTCTTTACTCAAATAAAAAAAAGATTCATCTAAATAAATCCTCAGGTAAATGTTGAAACCTTCAGATAAATCATATTAGAAAAGTATAAACTCTTATGTGCAAGTATGAGAGTCGAAGTACAAGAATAATTCACAATAAATGTCAATAAATTTGCAGCTCATAGCCAAGGGGACAAAGGAAAATAAGAAAAAAGACAGATAAGGCTAAACAGCTTGATTGCTAATCTTCCAAATGTTATCTAGCTGATGATACAAACTAGCTGAACAACAGACTTCCCACCTCAGATTATAGAGATATGTACCTAAATTGAGATATGTACCTTTTCAGATCCTCCTCTAGCTCTTTGACCCTGTTGTCCACTTTGTTCTTGGACTGTTTAACTGTCTCCAGCTCCTCCCTCAGGACCTCATGCTCTCCCGACAGCTCATCCACTTTAGCGATCAGGTCGTTCTTCACGATGTTCAGAGCATTCCTAAGCAGAGTGGAACAGTCAGTGAAAACATATACTGTAAGAACAGACAAAAAGCACACACACACACACACACACACACACACACACACACACACACACACACACACACACACACACACACACACACACACACACACACACACACACACACACACACACACACACTTACTTGGTCTCCAGCAGCTGTTTGTTCTCTTTGAGAAGGTTCTCCACTTCTTTCCCCATCCCTGTGAGGTACAGTTAATCAGCACTTTACCTCAAAACAATCTTTATATCAGCTATTTAGTGTGTGTGGGTTACTACCATTAGTTTCGATAATTTTTTTAATATTTTTTTTTAATTGGAATAAAAAAAACTGAGGCAGTTAATTTTCCTCACGAGTGCAAAACTGTACGCAAACAGTATGGTAACTCGTTCAATGACGGGGGGAAAGCAGTACAAATACAATCCAACTCAGAAACAAGCAGTTCAACAAAATGCAACTTAGATGCATGTGCTTTTATACCAATTACTAAACAAATTGTAAAAAAACAAACAAACATAGAGGACTTAAAGATTGATCATTAAATAGAAATTAAATATTGCCATTCCAAAGCAATGCTAATGAAAGATGCCTTAGCAGAAGCACTGCAGGAAATGACGTCACGGCATAGGAAAGGGAGATGAGGGGTACCATCATGTCAGCATGGTCCACATAAAACACATAGACATGGAGGAATCAGCGGGCCAGGGCCTTACCAAAGAAATCATCCCGCACTGAGAGACGCCCGAAAAAGAGGCGAAGTGGGGCAGCAGGATAATGAGGGGGTAGTAACATGGAGTAAAATTTAAATAAAGGAAGAAGAGAAGAAAAAGGAAAATGAGAAGGGCATCAGGGTGCAAAGGATTTTTTTTTTTAAGTATGAAAGAGACAGAAAGAGAAAAAAGGAGAAAACAGGAAAACTTCTGTGAGATATAGTTTTAGTTGAGAGATTTTATGTACATACAAATACATATTCATGTGTGAGCTCTCACACACACTCACACACACTCACACACACTCACACACACTCACACACACTCACACACACTCTCACACACACACACACACTCACTCACACTCACACTCACTCACTCACACTCACTCACACTCACTCACTCACACTCACTCACTCACACTCACTCACTCACTCACACTCACTCACACTCACTCACTCACACTCACTCACTCACACTCACTCACTCACACTCACTCACTCACTCACTCACACTCACTCACTCACACTCACTCACACTCACTCACACTCTCATTCACTCACTCACTCACACACTCACACACTCACTCACTCACTCACACACTCACACACTCACACACTCACACACACTCACACACACACTCACTCACACACACTCACACACACTCACACACACACACTCACACTCACACTCACACACACACTCACACACACACTCACACACACACTCATTCACTCACTCACTCACACACTCACACACTCATTCACTCACTCACTCACTCACACACTCACACACACTCACACACACTCACACACACACTCACACACACTCACACACACACACTCACACTCACACACACACTCACACACACACTCACACACACACTCACACACACACTCACACACACACTCACACACACACTCACACACACACTCACACACACACACACTCACACACACACACACTCACACTATATTTTGTGCGGTGGTCTGGGAAAAATAACTCAAAATTCCAAAATTTCACTGTGACTGATTTGTGGCCAAAAAAAAGAGAATCAGTTTAAAATCATTTGAAAGGATAGAATAGAATCCGACATCTTAACTTTAGGAAACAACAACTATATCTAAAAACAACGTGTACATTTTTAGATACTTTTTAATCTTGCCTCGGCTAGCTGCCTGCAAATCTCATGGTGTTTAATGAGCCAGTTTGCTTAAAATAGTAGTATAAATATCTACTGTTGTAACTTTGCCTATGTACAGTATACATAAGATGGCTGTATCCTGAGGTTGTTTATAGTGTTATTGCACATCCTCAGAAACAAACAGGGAGTGTCAGCATGGTGCAATACCAAAGTAAAGAGCTGGGGCAGTATAGCACCATATGACACTATTGACAAACTGACTAATGAAAAATAGCCTTGTGTGTCAACCTGCATTCTTGTACACTGTGCTAGACGGTTACTGAGTACTATCTCTAAAATGTTTAAAATTTTTATATATTATAACCTCACTCTTGGCTGAGATACATGCAAAGAGAAGCAGAATTCAATTCATTAAAAATGTCTTGTTTTCAGAACTATACTGTATGTAGTAAAAAATATAAGCACTGCACCAAAACGAAGGGTTTTCCCAGACCGTCACACATATATAAACTTCCTACAAACAGCAGAATAAGAAAATGTCTAAAGATCATGTAATGTGCGTTCGGTTATCCAAGTTATATGAACGTCTTGTTAGTCTTGTCAAATGGACTTGTTTGAGGTTTCTGCTCAGGTTAGAAATATCTTCATGACTAAATACAATTCCAGTCACCAAAAAAAAAACTATTACTATTACTACCATGATTCTGATCTAAATGATTCCTATAATCCTTGTTAGCTTTAAAAATGCAGCTGTTCAAAACATGTGTCCTTGTGGTAGCTCAGTAGTTAAGGTGTTGGATTGCTGATCGAGAGGTTCTGAGTTCAAATCCCAGGGCCACCAAGCTGTCACTCCTGGGCCCCTGAGCAAGACCCTTATAACCTTTAAATTGCTCAGCTGTATGAATGAGATAAATGTAGGTCGCTCTGGATAAGAGCATCTGCCAAATTCCATGAATGTTAAGGCAAAGCTAAAAATTCAATTATAACTTCATTTCCCTGTCTATCAATATCAATCATTTAAGACTTTACAAAATATCTTTGCATCTATAAGATTTCTTTGTCTTATTTCTAGATATGGTTTGCCGATGTCAAGCTTGAAATCATTTTTATTCGATGCTATTTCCTTTCTATTCTACTTCTACAGTATTCGTGTCCGCTTCTGAACAGCTTTCGATTTCTGATTACATCACCATGCACATGCGGATGTTAAAATGTGTAATTAATCGTGTCAATTTCCCCTTCCCTTAATCCCGACGATCCGTGTGTGGAAAAGCACTCGGAAACAGATTACAGAAGAATACTACGACATTGATGTTTTTAGGTTCAGTTGGTGTTAAAATGAGATTCTGTTATATTCTATTCACATCATATATAACAAAGTGTGGAGGTAAAAGAGCAAAGAAATAAAACATATTCCAAATAATAATATGATCAGTGATGAGATACACACCTGAGAATTCCCCTAGGGGCATGGCCAGGAGAAGCACACACAGGAAGGAAGCACAGAGAGGGGTCAAGGGTCAGTGATTGAGACGGCCGATCAAATCAAAGCACCACCTTCACACTGAGATAAACAAATCAAATACTGCCTTTACAGTAAACTAAAAACAAATAGAAAAACGCCCCGAACTATAAGATAAACAGATCAAAACTCTCTTTAAGCCAAACATACTGAAATGAAAGGTTTCCGTCTTTCACAATGGGTTTGATGGTTGGGGTGCTGCAGCCATGGGGCAAGCGTGATATCCCAGCAGCCTTTGTTAGCAGTGTAGCCATCACTCAAAAAAGTCATGCAGGTCAATGTGCAAAGGTCACTTGTTTAACTAAGTGGATCATTTAAAAGCAATGTTAAATCATAAATACAGGTCATGAACAAATCATAGGCCTGCATTTATAAGATGCTACGACTTCAACAGTACAGAGAAGATAAAATCTCATAAGATTGTCATGACTAAAGCTTACCGAGTAGCTCCGCTCCGGCATCCACATCGCCGATGATGTCAGACTTGGCGTCTTTGATCTCGTCGTAGATGGAGTCTGTGTTGATGCCAAATGCCTCGTTCACTATTCCTTGAGATGGACTGAAAATAAATAAATAAACAAACAAACAAACAAATAAATAACAGTAAAAAATAAGATATAAAATAATAAACAAAGCAGATATGTAAGTATATATTCTTTTTAGGTTTGCATTTAGAATTAACTTGTGAGAACCAATATTTGCACATCGGTATTCAGACCTCTGAAATAACTACAGACTTAAACATAATTAAGATAGAGTGATATTTTATAAGCTGTATAAAATAATGAAGATGGAAGCCAGATTTTGAAACCAAAAATATTACGTAATTGCGTTTATAGCGTTTGGCAGATACCCGTATACAGAGCAACATACATTTTTATCTCATTTTATATAACTGAGCAATTGAGGGTCAAGAGCTTTGCTCAGGGGCCCAGCAGTGGCAGATTGGTGGACCGGGTATTTTAGATCACAGCCGTCTAAGCAGTAAACAAACAACTTAATCACTAAGCCATCGCATTCCCCATAATGAGTGTTGTATCCAGGAACATTCATGTAGCAATACACTAGACTACGGTGGCAGAGATGTGCAAAACACATTAACAAATCCGAAAACACAACGACAAGTCAGACAACCCGGAAAAGGTAGGTATCGTTTGTGAATGGAAACTTGCTGATCATCGGACAAGACACACCAGTCACGCAAGATATACAGGTGAATGAAAGGTGTCTCGTCCGATGATCGGTAAGTTTCCATTCACAAACGATACCCAACTTTTCCGGGTTGTCTGACTTGTCGTTGTGTTTTCGGATTTGTTAATGTGTTTCGCACTTCTCGGCCACCATACTAGACTCTTGTTAGATATATTATATTGAAAATTCTCTCTTCAGTTCTTCTGTATGTATTGTATTTGTTAGCAAAAAAAAAACTGGATTATAATTCTTTGAATTAGTAGCTCAGAAAAATTAAACCTACAGTATGTCCCTGAGCCATTTGTGAATTTCCCTTTGAAAATGAACATAATTTTTAAACGTAGCCCTTGAATGTTTCCATACAAAAGCATTACTGATCTCACGGCAAATAGTCAATGAGGCTTTCGCGGTCACGATACGGATCCATATGTACAGTACAAATGCAAAAGACAGTGATTGTGTAGCAAATATGGATAAGCATTCAACATAAATAAAAAATATAGAATGAAATACCCTTTCTATATGAAAAAGATGGATTCTTTTCAGAATAAAGCAAAAACTATTACTCTATTTACTATTAATAATAAAGTCTAATTACTCTCACACCTGTTTCCACCGCCATAGAAACGAGGATCCGGGCACATATCTATCTCTGGTGTAGAATCTATTTCTTGAAATTCAGGCCACTCATCACTGCTTCCCATACCTGTACACACACATACACACACACGCACACACACACGCACGCACACACGGGTTATAACAGAACTGGGCTTGATTTTCATAAATCCATCAGCATTCCTTAAACCCCAAGCAAACTTTGCATACAAAAAGTATTTATGTCATCTAACTGAGACAACAGTGCATATTATTGAGAAGTTTTCCGCAAAGATTACGTCTTTTACACAATGTTATAGCTTTTATATGCGATACTGTAACTATAACATATTGGGATTTCCACATTTTCTTGTCCTTCGTTCTCTCTTTCTCACCGATGCTGACATTTCTGGTCTCCTGTGAGACCTGCACTTCCATATTCCTGCTGAGCCTCTTGGCACTTTTGCGGCTCCGCCCCCGGCACATAAACTCTCCAGAGGGAACCATCTTCTCATTGAGAGGAGTAACAGTTGCCGAGGGAACAGATGAGGTGGGAGTATTTGATTTGCTGCCTGTGCTGCTGGGCGAGTCAGACTCTGAACCGTCCTCCTTTATTTTGGGAGTGAGATCAGAAACGCACCCGAATCACAATACAAACACATCATTGCTTATGAATGAATTCAACATTGCACAAATATTGCAGAAATTTGGACTATTAAACGCAAAAACACACAAACACACACACAATTCACATAGAGTATAAGCACTTTGATGTAAATTTGTCCATTAAAGCAACATCGGAGCCACAAATAAGCAACAAGCACTGCTCAGTCATGTGACCAATGAGTCACATAGAAATCAGGAAGTATGGAACTGGCCTCGAGTTTGGGTTTTCCGTTTTCTTATAACAAAAGAAAACGAACCAGTAAACCTTACTATGAGAGATCCACAGATTTTTGTATATTAGTGTGGATAATAAATGCATTTAAAACTGCAATGCTTTAATCACCCTTAATATAATAAAGGGTTTCATGGTGTTGTGTCATGTAGGGCATTTTACTCACATCTAAACGCTCACATCCAGTTTTGCTGTTAGTTATTGTCATTGCCAGACTGTGATAGCTAGCTATCATTACAGCTCACATTATTTCAAATAAACTAGCCAGCTCTTCTCCATCACTGCACCAGCTACAAACTGGGTAGGATGAAGACTAGCCAAGCAAATGCATCTTGTCAAGCTGCTGCTCATGCTGCATTACAGGGCAGTGTAACACAATCTAGTGCATACATAAGCTCACAGATGCCAGCAATTGGTTAGTTTTGCTGTGAATGACAGGGGTTGAAAGTATGTCATCTCGCGCAGCCGAAAAAAGCGAAGCCAATTTTCTTTATCATTTCTTAATTCTAGATGAAATCTTGTGATATTTTTGTTATGTCTGTCTGTATTGTTATTGTGCAGACTCTCCGATGAAAAAAAATGATCATGTTTTGAGGGTTAACCTGCCCAGGATCTGTCTCATTCCTGAAAGCACCGTTTTCCTAAAAGGCTCCTACATCCTATATGAGTGGTTACTTTCACTGCCGTTCTTTTTATATTTGCATAAATGATTTTCTCAGCCTCTGAAAGCAGAAAACAATGAACCTATAGTCTTGATTCATTGTTGAGCTCAAAATAATCCTCTGCTGAACTTCGACGTGAAAGGACAAAATAAAGATTATGCATCCCTGTATGCCTGCTGGCATCCAGTATGACGGGACGCTAGACAGAACTTGTCTTCCAGCGACACAAGGGAGGGAGCGGGCAGAACAGCGATGTCATTATGATGACTCCTTGCCCAGCTGCAGTAGGACAACATGCCCTATCTATCACACCTGGAAGCCAGGGGCGTAGACGGCTCGACCCAGATCACTGGCATGCCAGGCGTCTGCGGACGTCGTCCTAGCCCCCCCGTGACCCCCACGTACCATTGCATCCCCGGTGGGAAACAGACTCAACGAAGGTGGTCGCTCCGTTTTACTAAAGAGAGAGAGAACGAGAGAGAGAAAGAGAGAGAGATACAGGGAATGAGAAATGTAGCATATAGTAAGACGAAAGGAAAAATCCACTCTTAATCTTTAGAATTAACATGTAATCTTTAGTAGTTTTATAATGACATTTTTTTGGAGATGTTTTTTATTTTTTGACAAGATAATAGGAAAGCAGCAGTGATTATTTGTTTAGTTTCTTTAGGTCACTCACCTAATCTTAATCCCCTACACTCCCCTACACTCAACAGATCAGCTTCTAAAGCTTCAACGTTCTCATCAATAGTGGATTTTTCCTTTAAGGTCAAAGCCTAGTAAAAAACCAGCCCAGAATAGACATGTGAGTCTGGGTTATGTGAACGCACACAAAGGAGAAAGAGGTATCGATTTTTCAGTGTATAACTGGGGTCATTCAATCAGGGAGGGATTCGTCTTCATTTACAAGGACTAAAATTAGAGCCAAGGGTAGGAACAGGGAGTGATAAACTCTTGTAGAGGCAGATAGGATAGTGGGGCATTTTTACCTTTTCCTCCAGGTGTTGCGTTGACTGAGGAGACAAACACAGCAGTGCACACACACAAACAGTAAGAGAGAGAGAGAGCAAGAGAGAGAGAGAGAGAGAGAGAGAGAGAGCAGCACAACAAGAAAGGCGCAAATTAGACTTAAGGACACAGAGACGAACAGACAGACACATGTCTCTTTCAAAAAACATGGTACATTTAAGATAACATACCACAGCACACATGATGCAAATCAGTCACAATACAAAGCATTATGAAAATGGTTAACACCCCATTTGGGAACTGATATGAATGAAAATGTATGTGTGTATGAATATGTATGTGTGTATGTATTGTCTAAACAAGAAGTGAAGAATGATCTAATAATTATCTCCAGGTATTGCCTTAATGTGCTCTCGAGATTATGACAGTTGCACATGAGCATCGCATTAATTACATCACAAGTGGGAGCTTGGAAAAAATTAGCAGACGCTGTACAAAGACGGTGTAGCTAACATTATCAGATGTTGTTCAAAGACGTTGCCGCTAACATTAGTGGACGCTGTACAAAGACGTTGTCACTAACATTAGCGGACGTTGTACAAAGACGTTGTCGCTAACATTAGCGGACGTTGTACAAAGACGTTGTTGCTAACATTAGTGGACGTTGTACAAAGACGTTGCCGCTAACATTAGCGGACGCTGTACAAAGACGTTGTCGCTAACATTAGCGGACGTTGTACAAAGACGTTGTTGCTAACATTAGTGGACGTTGTACAAAGACGTTGTCGCTAACATTAGCGGACGTTGAACAAATAACTACTTTGCAAATGGATAATAACGTGCACATTTTGTTGAGTGCATATAATGGGTGTGTGTTTGAGGACCAGCCGTGAAAAGCCTGTGACTAAGCATGAACTGACAGACTGTCAACCAGCATCTCAGTCCAACGAGCGCCTAGCAACACCATCACCAAGGCGACTGCTTTTATCATGGGATCTCAACCAAACCAGCTTATATGTACCTTAATACATTGCACATATAAGAGTAAAGCACAAAAGCAACTAACACATACAACATTATACCAAAGACCTACTGGTTTAAACACACACACACACACACACACACACACACACACACACACACACACACACACACACACACACACACACACACACACACACACACACACACACACACACACACACACACACACACACACCTTCTTCCACAGCCTGTGTCTGACTGGTTGCTTCCAGCCTGCTGAATTTTGGAGCGTTCAATGTGTTCAACATAGGTCTGAATCATCTGGAAAAGAAACAAATGTACATACATTAGTATTTAGTTACCTTAAATGTAATGTGGTAGCTTAGTGGTTAAGGTGTTGGACTACTGATCAGAAGGTCATGAGCGTGAATCCCAGGATCACCAATCTGCCGCTCCTTGGCCCCTGAGCAAGGCCTATATCTAGTCTCTGGTTGAGACTAGATATGTGCATCAGATTTGGAATTCCAACAAAAAGGTTGTGGAAATGAAAGGTCTTTAGTGAGCGTACATGCAGTCAGATATGAAGCTCACAGGAAAAACAAAGACCTCATTCATTAACATGGATGAGTGGTGCCTTCAATCATTCTTCCTTTATAACTGCCTGCTCAAGGTAGCATCGGTTCAAATAAGCTTATATTTTAGAAAATTATATAGAAATAAAACACTGCATGAGAGGGATTATCCAGTGTTACCTGAAGCACAGGTTTTAAATAATAATAATAATATAAAAAATTCAGAGAAGGCCACGCGCACTTCTGGTTTAAACCGAATACAGATATTTGCATTATACAGATAAAGATTCAAGCATTGTGTGTGTTTGTGTTTGTGTGGTTCTTACTTCTGTGTGCCTCTGATGAAGAGCGTTGTACTCTCTCTTCGTCTCTGACTCACGTTCTTCCAAACGGGAGACTACAAAACGATTCAGAAACCACAATTACACACCAGTTGAGTTATTTGTGTTTTGTGTTCGTTAAAAAGGGCATTGTATGTGTTTGTGTGAATGCATGCTGCAATCTCGTTCATGTGCTTGTGTGTGTGCGTGTGTGTGTGTACTCACTCTGATCTACGTAGTTTTTGGTCTTAAGTTCCAACTGCTTTCCCTGTAATTCTAAAACTTTCACTTGGGCCTGGAGATCCTTCTTTTCTGCCTCCAACGCATCCTCAAACTCGATAAACTTCTGTTAATGGACAAAGAAAATAAACGCACACAGAGTATGCATTCTTAGCATGTCAGTTAGCACACTAAATCGGGTTGTCCCTAATGGGTTCACCACACAAATTAAAATCATTTCCAGTCCAGCTGGAGAGCTACCTTCAGCTACATAACTTTGTGTGCTATGTTTCCTGCTTACAAAGGACTTTGTAACTAACTAAACAACTATCATGACTGCATGGTGACAACAGTTACACAATATATGACCAAAAGTATGTGTACACCGGACCATGATATCCGGTTAGCATAGCATTAATATACTGTAGACTCGCATCCTCCTTTGCTTCTATAACAGTTGTGGCTTTAGCAGTTAAGGCTCTATGTTGTGGATCGGGGTTCAAGCCACTGTTGGGCCCTTGATCAAGGCCCTTAACCCTCACTGCTCCAGGGACGCTCTATCATGGCTGACCCTGTGCTCTGACCCCAACTTCTAAAGCTGGGATATGTGAAGAAATAATTTCACTGTGATGTAATGTGACAAATAAAGGCTTCTCTTCTATTCTATAACAGTCTTTAGTCTTGTAGTCTTCACTAAATTTTATTAATGAGGTCAGGGCACTGATGTTGGGCAAGTTTGTAGTCCAAGTTAACCCAAAGCTGTCCAGGGCTCTGTGCATGCCACTCCAGTGCTTCCAAACCAACCTTTATGAACCATGTCTTGGACATTGCTTTGTGCACAGTGGAATTTTCATGCTGAAACAGATTTGGTCCCCTTAGTTCCTGTGAATAGAAATCATAATCTTACCCTATACCTAGACAATCATGTGCCTTTGACTTTGTGGGAGGGCTCACATGTGAAGCTCATGGTCAGGCATCCACACACTTTTGGCCATATAGTATATTTTTTAGTGTGCAATTAGTTTGTGGCTATACATTTGTTGATTATGATTTGTTTAATAGTAACGCTTAAATCATGTACTTTCGCTTTGAATGTCTAGAGAAGAAATATGTCAAAGAGAAAGAAAGAGGAGCCAAGAGATAGATGCTGACAACAAAAATAAACATAGATAGACATCTGGAAATATCTAACACACACACACACACACACACACACACACACACACACACACACACACACACACACACACACACACACACACACACACACACACACAAACACACGAACAAAGGATGAGCATGCATGTTGACTTGGAGCTGTGGGAGTTTTGACAGAGCACAATAGCTTCTTTCTGCAGAAGTGCAAAAGAAACACTGTGAAACTACTGAAATCAGTAATCCTCATTCCATGCAGCTCACACGTACACACACATACTGTACACACACTTTCTCATTTAATGCACTTTTTTAACATTGGGACCAGCAACAATGTCCTCATAATGTCAAACTTGTACTCCGTTTGGAATAAACAAGCAGCTGAATCTCTGCCGTGACACACACACACTCACTCACACACACACACACAAACAGTTTATATCTTAAAGCATATTATTTAGTCATTTAGAATTTAAAACAAACCAATGTTATAATTTTTTCACCAAGTTGTTCCTGGAACCAACTTTGAACCACCACCAACTCTGAACCAGCACCCGGTTCTTTGGTGGAAAAGGGGTATATGTTTCCCCTCAATAACATGCAGCTTCCCATCATAGCTCTACCATACTATACAATGTCTATTAAAGGGGGCAGTGGTGGCTCAAGTGGTTAAGGTTCTGGGTTGTTGATTGGAGGATCGGGGTTTAAGGCCCAGCACAGCCAATCTGCCACTCTAGGGCCCTTGAGCAAGGCCCTCAACCCTCCCTGCTCCAGGGGTGCTGTATCATAGCTGCCCCTGTACTCTGACCCCAAACTCCTCAGTTGGGATATGTGAAGGAAAGACTTCCACTGTGCTGTAATGTATATGTGGTGATAATAAAGGCTTCTATTCTTCTAAATGTCCAAATTACAGTCTGTAGTATGTACAATGAATGCTGTTTACAGTACATTTGATACTATAGCTGACTAAATAAGGAATAAAACAATTCTTACAACATGTTCATGTTATAGAACAATTATTTTTTATGGTTATTAGTTTTACATTATATGGAACTGTATCCTCTTGGTTGCTTAATTCCACTCAACTATAAACTGTTGTAGAAATTACATTATTTACATTGACATTATTTCATGTCCGGTGTCACCCAAATGAGGATGGGGTTCCTTTTTGAGTCTGGTTCCTCTCAAGCTTTCTTCCTCATATAATCTCGGGGAGTTTTTCCTCGTCACCATGGCCTCAGGCTTGATCATTCAGGAAAATTGTTAGCGATATATTGTAATGATTTTAGACTTTAAAAGTTCAGTGTAATTCTAATGAAGGTTTTTATAGGTACATGTAGAGAGGATTGAAAAATTGTTGAAAATCTCCCCATTTTAACAAGTCAGGTGATTTCCTGAGCCCCATATAAACACAGCCTTGTACATAATCTACATTCCTCTAAAGTCAACCGACGATCACTCCACAGCTAAATGTTGTAAACACTTTGCCATCACACCCTTGGGCTTTTTTGTGCATTATGAACACAAACTTGTCACTTCTACAAGAGGGTGGTTTTCTAATACTCTAATTCATAAACTGTCACAATCATCCGTGAATTCCTGTTATATATATATGTGTGTATGTGTGTGTGTGTGTGTGTGTGTGTATGTGTGTGTATATATATATATATATATATATATATATGGATTAAATAATGATTATAGTAAATTAATGGCTAAATTCAAAAAACAAAACAGGAAGAGGTATTGTAGCTTCTGCAGTTGTGACTCATTTTGCTCTAACGCTCCAAAACATCCTTAAGATTTGCACTTTTTCAAAAACAGTTCTCTTAAGTCTCGCTCTTGTTTTAGAGTATAATCACCTCTGGATAGATTGTTGCTGTAATCATAAACACTGACTCATCTGGGAATCTCGTTCATAACATCCTTTCAACACAAAAGCACTGTTTAGCACTGTTTGCCTTTACTCTTCCACACCTGCCTACTGTAATGATTTGTAATGTATGTGTCCCTTTGCGTTTGCGCTGAAGGTTTCCTGCAGGTGATCTCTCAGGGCGTTTTTTCATAGACCCTGTCTTCTCTGTTTCACTCATTAGGGATCTGGATCACAAACTTGCTTCATGACTGCTTTGTGCGGTATACAATTTAAACTGAATTTCGATGGCAAGGAAGGAATGCATGTGTAAATTTAAACCCCTTCTAAATAATAAATGACGCACTCTCTCGACACTTTCTTTTTGTCGTTCTTCGGTACTAGAATAATAATTACACTGATGCTTTGATTCAGCAGACAGTATCGTACTGATCAACATATAGCTGTGTTTGAAAGCTCGGCATGGCGTAGATACAGTAAGAGCCGTCCTTGTCGTGTCTGATATACAGTACACTGCTGTCATAATCCCGCATGGGAAGAAACATGAGAATGCTGTCTACTCTCTAACCCTCCACTCCACTTTCCATCCCTGTTTCTCTCTTACCCCCGATCACTCCATCCCTTCCCCCTCCATGTTATTTTTTTTCTCTTTCTCATAATAAGAGAATCAGGTTACAGCGCCAGGCTCAAGCTGTGGGTTATCGATCACCCGTAATCACCTTCTCCACCCATCCTCCTCTCACTGCCATCCTCTACACTCCACACCACAACGTGTGCCTGGATATTAAAACAATTCTATTTTTAATAATCTGTATTTCATCTACTTTCTGAATGAAAATTATTACTTCATTTTGCTTTAGGTGGAAACCTGTACTCCCACTGGAAGCTCGATATACTCCATTAAAACAAACACCTTCTTCTGAGTTTGATATTTAACACCAAACCAACACTGTTCTCCGCTGTCTGCTCCAGATAAGTCTCTACAAATCGTAATCTTTGTATTGCTAAAACAAAAATCACCTTCTGCGTTATAATGCTCTTTTGTGTTACTGCTAAAAATAACCCAACCTGGATGACCCAGTAGTCCTACTTCTCCTTCAGGAGCACAAACAGACTATGATATGAAACCAGATATGAATTCTATAAATAACCAACAGTAGCATTTGGCTTATCTTCAGCAACACCTCATTTTTTGCTTTGCTTGTCTTAGAGGCTGCAGAGCATGCAGAATTAAAAATAACTCATACTGTAAATCCACTCTGAGAGATGTATGAAACATACACAATATAAAATATACTATATGGTACAGTATGTATATACCTTGTATTTATATACCAGTATAACGATGCTGACCTTTGATAATGCGCTGAAAATAAATAAAAAAATTGGACAATCTAGATTGACATACTGTATATATTTACTGCTCTTGTCTTTAAGACATTTTGATATGCGCTTAAAGATGAAAATAATTTCTAAGCCATTACACATCCATTAAATCATTGTTTATTTTAAAGTACCAATTCTAATATGGCATTCATTCTACAGTAACCACTGGACTGGATTTAGAGTAGAATTGTTTGTATCTGATCTTTTCTGTGAGGAGATATCTATTTTGCATTTTTTTAGGAGTCTCTAGTGTCAGTGTTTTGTATGAACCTAGAGGACCTACAGAACAGGGATATCTTGCTGACATGATAGGGTGCATTTTTTGTCTTATTAAGCCCAGAGAGAATAAACAGGAAATGTGGTAGCCTAGTAATCAAGGTGTTAGGCTACCAATTGGAAGCTAGTGAGCTTGAAGCCCAGGTCCACCAAGCTGCTGCTGCTGGGCCCCTGATCAAGGCCCTTCATCCTCAATTGCTCAGCTGTATAAAGTGTAAGTCACTCTGGTTAAGGACATCTGCCAAATGCCATAAACGTAATGGCTTATTCCTAGTCATAACAGTTCATCCTTTTTCTACCCTCCTCTGTGGTTCAACAACAACCAAAAAGCTGTAGTGCTCCAAATACAAACTTTTTCAGTAAAGCATGAAACATGCATTTATTCTCCCTGCATCACATTCAACATAGCTGTGTATTATCTGTTCAGAGCCCACGACTTTAATTAAAAGTTAGTAGCAGGATGACTGCCAGTGTGAAACTAACCGTAACTCACTTCATACTGATTATGATCTAATCACTAAATGGTCTGTTAATGAAAGGTACTTGTTAAAGATACATTTCTGATGTGATGTCATTCAGTGTGATTTCTCCAACATCTTGCTTATCCCTTCTGAGCCCCACAGTTGCCAGGGAGCACTGGGCGTGACGCGGTGGTAACATATGGGGGATGTCTTGGCAGTGCCAGTGTTCTGTGATAAGACTGCAGAGGCTTTGTGTGAGGGTTTTAAGCCATTTGATTTTTCAACAGTTGCTTGGTCAGCCTGCCATTGCATGTTTTAATGGCAGATGCACACAGTGATGCCATGGTTAGTGGAGTGCGAAGAGGGAATATGGAATAGAGTGAGTAAGAGAGGGAATATTAGTAACTGACCTGTTTTGGACGTATTCTTATGTAATGTGTGTAGAGGAATAATTTCTAGAGAATTAAATAAACATTATTTTACATTATGGGAATGTAAATAGAAGGTGCAAAATTGGACCAAATCTGACATATTTACTCCGTTTAGCATAAGAGCATCATGACCATTTTGATAGCAGCCAGTATCTGTCCATTCCTCTATGACATGTAGCTGTCCACCACTTAACTGTACTTAGTTAATGAGGTTTTAGTTATCATACGACACCTGGCTCTTACATAACAACGAAGATATTCAAGAATAAAAACATTTACAAGACATGTTATAGGCAATACAAATACATTTTGGTCTAAACTTGTTACTATGGTTTGGCTGTTTCACAGTCAGTCACTTAAATAAATTGCAACCATTTACGTAAATGTCAGTCATAGGTTAAGACAAACACACTAGTACTATAATAGAAATCTTTTTCTTTTTTTTTCTTATTTATGGCCTCACAGTAAACCTCTCTTCAACACTAAACAGATAAATATACAAGGCTGAGTTTCAGTCTGTCTCTGAGGATCTCGCTCTCAAAGATGCATTTTGACACCCCAACCTTTGTTGTAAAATATATTCAAATTTAAACTTCAGATATGATCAAAATAAGAAATAACTGCAAGGACGAATCCAATGGGTTAGAATGCTTTTGCTTGTGTTCACACAAGAATTGTATAATTCTCATCATTCCAAAGATTACCTTCCTTAAACAACGGAGAGGGCCAGCATAATTACATGTCATAAAATAATAGATTTAGTAACTAATATTAGGAAAATGACAATATTTTATGAAGAATAAAGGTTTTTCATGATTGATTTAGACATCATTGCACACAAAATCTCAAATGGACTTGCTAATGTAGCTTCTGCACTTTATTATCAATAAAAAAAAATAAGTGTAACTATGAGAATAGTTAAAGTGTAACAATAAGGTTTTGAAAATTACATTAGCCTTTAGGATTTTTTTTCGCTATTTATAAAATTGTATATGAGAAAACATGTTATTTAAGGCAAATTGGTTTTGTTCGTTGGTCATAATGTTTTTAGTGGAAGTGATGGCTTCATGGTGAAGGTTCTAAGCTAGTAAAATAAGGGTCTGTCTGTAGTTCCGGATCTTAACCACCTGCATTCTATTGCACTCTCAGGGTTAAAAAAAAGTACCTTTCCTCGTCTATGGGATTTCATTGTAGATTTGTACCTGTATCACATTCCTACTGTGTAACCTGGATGTAGTTTACATTTACAGCATTTAGCAGATACCCTTATCCATAGTGACTTACACTTGTTCTCATTTTTATGCAACTGAGCAATTGAGGGTTAAGAGCCTTGCTCAGGGGCCCAGCAGTGACAGCAATTTTAAAGGTATATTATGTTCATATTACTATGTAAAGGATATAAAGGTGTCTCTTGAGTGCACCACAATAGTGGTAAGAAAAATCAGTTTAGTATTTTTTACTGAAAGTCTAGATTATAATTGATTCATTGAATATAATTGATTCATTGATTATAATCGATTCTAATTGATAAATTGACTCTAATTGAGTCAGCTACGTCAATCATACAATAATGAACACGGCTACTAACGTGATCATATTTCTACTGTGACATTGTGCTGTTTAATCACACCGGGGCCGCGCATGCGCGCTCACCTCCTCGGCCTGCTTGCGCAGCGCCTTCTCTCGCTCGTACTGCGTGATGAGCTGCTCGTTGTCCTCCTTGAGCAGCTCGAGCTCCACCTCGTGCTCCTGGTTCTCGGTGAGCACCGCGTCCAGGTTCTCCAACACGTTCACCACGAGCGGCATGAGCTCCTTCACCGAATCCTCATCGTAGGTGCGAATCAGACGCTCGAACTCGCGGTAGATGCTGTTGGCGAGTCCGGACACGCGCTCCGACATCACGGGCACGGAGCCGTAGTCGTCCTGGTAAACGACCTCGTCCAGAGGCAGCTCCATCATCCTGGCAACGTTACTTCTTTGCAAAACGAATAAATAAACAAACAAACAAACAAGCGTGCGTTTATTCCAGTGCTTCAGAAAGACAGATTCTGGGGATATTTATAGGGGTTCATTTACAGGGGCGTCATCAGGTGCGCGCGCCCACGTTCCTCCGTGATGTGAAGCATCAGGACGCGCAGATTGTTTGTTTTGTCCGTGTGCCGCTACGCGAGATGTAGGCGATATTAAAACCTCATCCTTACGCCGCGATGTAAAGCCTCATCAGACGTTTTACAGGACAGATCGGGCCTCGGTACGGAGTGTCCCATGTCAGCGCGCGGAATCAGTCACATCACGCGCACAAACATCCGACGCTGCACCTGCCTCTGTGCGCGGCCATATTACTGCACCGACAGGAATTAACGGAAAGGAGGAAAAAAACAAGGAGCTACATAAATAAATAAAGTGCAAATAAACCGGTTACATGTAAATACAGCCGGATGTCAGCTGCCCGCCGTTTGATGCCCGGTTGCACCGCCTATACAGCTACAGCATAGCGGCTCATTTCGGTTTTTTTTGGCATCCACAGTCGGTGCGGTGTTTTGGGCGGTGATGCCGCTTCCCATTCGCTCTCTACGGGTACTGGGAGAGTCGCGTGCTCGCTCGAAGGGGTGACGTCACTGCCCGGGTGGTACCACCGCGTCTGCGCCAAGCTCGCGCAGCCGTGACATTACTGTAGAGAGGAGGAAAAAACACATGCAATGCTTTTTCTTTGTTTTTGGTACCAGCGATATGTCGATAAAAAAAAACAATCTTTGGCTTCTTCGAACCGTTTTTGACGTCAAAAGCATCATTGACTCATCGTCTCAATGTCATCACGCTGTTTCTGGTTCCATAAATAAAGGATAATAAAAAATAATAAAGGTTTCTAACTGCACTTGGGGGAAAAAAAAAAGGGAAGATTTTTTTTTACATAAATAAGAAATAGTGGGCTGTGAATGAAGTGTGGATTTTTCTGAAGAAAAAAAATACTAATAATTTTGAAAATAATGCACAAGGAATAATTGTTTGCTTTCAAGTTGTTTTCATGTCATGATAAGTTCTGATGTCATGATCGATCACATATGGAATGTAGAAGAAAATAAAAATGTCCAGAGATGGAGAGGAAATAGAATAATGTCATGCATTTTACAGCCTGCAAGTTTTTATGCCACATTTTATATAATAATAATAATAATAATAATAATAATAATAATAATAATAATAATAATAATAATAATATAAAGTTGAAAAATCTGAAAACTAAATATTCACGGGGTGATTTTTTTAATCGGAGTTATACCTATAAACATATGGGGGCGCTGTATAGCCATGTTAAAAAGTTCAACATAAGAGCAATAAAAACTTTTAATTTTTAATATTATACTCTCTATTAACTCTAATTAATAGTTAATATGATAATTGTTAATAATACTCGTCCCTGAAAACAATAACAGCTTGGAATGTATTCTTGTAGTGTCTGGAGTAATATTGGTCCACAGTTTCATGCTCAGCATTTCAAGATGCTCTATATTTTAAGATTTATGCATGTTGAAAATCCATGACTAAAATCCAGGCTGAAGTGACCAGACCACTATGAATCAAACCCCATATTATACATTTATAATACAGATTTGGAGAAAACATGTAGCTTTTTATAAACTACTCAAATAAATGTACTGTAAGTATATGTACATAGATTAATAAAATCATTTCCAAGTAGCTACTGTAACCTAAATGCACCAGCTATACGCTGTATACAGGACATGCACAAAGAACATAAAATATGGATATAAATGATTCTCTAGGCCAGCGGTGTCCAATCTTATCCGGAAAGGGCCGGTGTGGGTGCAGGTTTTTATTCCAACCAAGCAGAAGCCACAGCAGAGTCTACCAAAAGACAAGAACAACTGATTAAACAAGTTGAATCAGGTGTGGCTTCTGCTTGGTTGGAATGAAAACCTGCACCCTTACCGGCCCTTTGTGGATAAGATTGGACACCGCTGCTCTAGATGAAGCATTTTAAGAAATGTGCTGAGGCAAAATCGGGAACAGTGGAATTGGTTCAAATACCTCGACTTCCTCCAGTCACAACACATCTGCTGCTGCTCACTGAGTAGGCTAGCAGCCAGTCTCACATCTTGCTGATTTGGCAGTATATAGTAATGCTCCTGTGGTATGTTTCTTATAGATTGAGTTGTGCCATGACTGAAAGTAAAATAGGTGAAATTAGGGTGAAATTAGGTCGTTTGAGACTTAAAATCTGGCATCATGAGTTATATTCCACATCTGAGCACTCTTCTGAAATGTCCCTGAGCCAAAACTGAGGATCTGCCACTGAGTCTGACTGATCATGTGGTAACTGAGAAAGCTTTTAGTCACTATATGACTTGTATGTCATGTGGTGATTACTACATGTCAGTCAGAGGGGATAAAGTAAGAATTCCCATAAAGATAATGTGTATAAACAATTGAGTGGGTTTCCTCTGCTTCCATCCAACTTCCCGGCTGTGAATGAATATATAAATGTTAAGTATGAGTGTATTTTCATTTTGATCTTAAGGTTTCCATGATCCATTGCTACCATGATTATGATAAAGCAATTACTATATTTATATGAATGACCAAATGAGGTATTCAGATGTATGAAAAACTACATCCTTCTGACAGTTTTAAAAGTAGAACCTGATGTCATGTAAACACCTGTAGGCATTCAAGCCATATCATACAAGCTAAAGTGATGTGCTAATGAATATCGGCACGGCTGTGATTCAACCCTAGGTAAGAACTCGCAGGAGATTGTAACAACAGTTCTATGAACTAGAAATTAATCTTAAGTAACTGACACATTTCAGATATAGTATGGACAGATATTTTATTTATTCTTGCTCCATTAAAAAAATATACACTAAATATACAGTATACTAAAGGTCTCTTGGAATCCCTCTTATGCAATCAAATGGATAGAACTTGCCACCAAGTCCACCAAAAAGTCATATTTTTTGCTAATTTGTGTGTCTGAAATACCATTAAAATATCCGGCAAACAGAATGGAAACTACTGAAGAAAAACTATTTCAGACTTTTGAACTTGCTTATTTCCGAAATCTAGTATATATATGCATTTTCTGGTTAAAATGATAATTACATATTTATCATACAAAACATTCAAGCACTGGTTCTTGGGATATTATCATTCCTGATAGTACACTAGCAACTAATATTGCTGGAAAAAAATGGATTTTGGCTTGAGTTTCTCCTCAAACAAGGAGGAAGCTATTGATGCAAAACTATGGAAATGCTTAAAAAGAAGAACTTGCTGTAGTCTTGATCTTGTGTGAATCAGTTCCAAAATCTGATCTTACAATTCCATATAAACCAAAACATTCAACTGCTTGTACATGAGATATCAAACGCCTGGTAGCATAAAAGAAGAAACTGAAACTGAAACCCAATAGTTTGTTCACAGACAACTCATGCTTACTCATTCTTTGACTGACTTGAATGTTTAAATTGGTTGTACGGTTTATAATTTTTCAATGAACCTTGAATAGTTCCCTCATAAGGGACAAACTAGAAAACCATTGAGGGTTTTGCGGTCCGAGACCAAAAATATAATCGACCCTCATAGGAAGTTTGGTCTGCCACAGGAGCTGTTCATGCAGTTCTACACTGCAGTCATTGAATCTGTCCTGTTCACATCCATCACCATCTGGTTTGGAGCAGCAACAAAACAGGACAGAAACAGACTGCAACACACAGTAAAGACAGCAGAAAAAATAATTGGTGCCCCCCTGCCCACTCCCCAGGACTTTTAAGATACAAGAACCAGAAACCAGGCAGGAAAAATCACCACTGACTCTTCACACCCTGGACACAACCTCTTTCAGCTCCACCCTTCTGGCAGGTGCTACAGAAAGTTGCTTACCAAAACTCTTATCACCCTCATTAACAACTCACCGTAATTATATTTCCTGCTTCATATCTATAAGTACTGTATTATCAGAAGTGTCGGTCATCACATCATCCCTATATGTTACACACACTACTGCTGCTGTATATTGTACTAAAAGCATAATATTGAAGTTATTTGTACTTTCATGCACTTTTTGTACATAACTGATCTGTCACATATTGTGTCATATTTAATACTCATACTGTCTATATCACATCGTCTGCATTTCCTTGTATAGTATGTATTGTCTTGTATAGTATAGTGTTATTTATGTCTGTACATTTGAGAGCCACAAACATATGGAACCAAATTCCTTGTGCATGTCAACACACTTGGCCAATAAACCTGATTCTGATACAGACTAAGATGACAAGATTTTATAATCATGACCCAAACAGTATGAATCATCAAAATAGATGTTTATTGTAACACAGTTTTCTGTGACATTGCCGTTCATCTACACAGGCACTTTGGGCAGTGCTTCCATCAGCATGTGAGAAACATACATTCACACAATCGTGTGCCAACATGTACCTCCCTGCTGCAGTTTTTATTTGAACAAGCAGCTTGAAGGTGTATGAAGAAAAAAACAGATTCAAGTGAGAAAACGAAATGTTGATATTTGATACAAAAATCAGAACGTATGTTTATCCAGAGCATTTTCTTGCAAGAGAATATTTGTTATCCATTTTTAAATTTAAATTATTTTTTATTTTTTAACCAAAATGCCTTGATTTAATTTTTGCTAAAGATTCCATGCAGTATATGAGAATAATCAGGAGCTGGCATTTTGTGCTACTGCACGTGAGCATTACAATCCAACCATGTGGCTTTTTTTTTGGTTCTAGTTTTCACCATGCTTTTATTTTGGTATTATTGGGCTGCTTCTCCTTTAACAGTGCGTTATTAAGCACATGACGACGCTGCTAATAGATACATCCCTATACTGCTCAGAAACCCAGTGACGACGCAATTTCTGAAAAGAAGAGGAAAGAAAAGAAAAAAAAAGGGAAAAGTCATCACACAATTATGGAGCTGATTACAGCACACTTTCAGAGCTAGACTAGAACAAAACTTTTCAGTCCTCAGGACATGTTGCTGGTTTTGTATTGTCTACATTCCTAATGCACCTGACTGAAATGTTTTAGTGCAGCAGGACGGGGATTGTGAATCCGCTGCACGAGAAAACACTCAGACTGAATTACATGCATGCGCCATTATTATGACAGTGGTTCCAGTTTACCGTTAAACACAAACACACTTTACATTTCGTAATCAGACTTGTATACTATACAATAGCAACTTCAGAGAGCACATTCCCATGAAACAATCAACCTCCAAGTGTGATTGATGAGAAAGGAACCATTTGATTGATTGAGCGCGACCGTTATTCAAACCGTCAGACAGCATGGAAGAGGGTTGTTTTAGGAATGAGTTAGAAAGTGCAAGAAGAGAAACTAAGACAGAATATATGCCTTGAACATGAAGAATGTAGGTGATCAAAAAGGGAAGAAGCAATGTTAATAAGACAGAAGAGAGAGAGATATAGAGAGAGGAGAAGACAGGAGAAACAACACGGGTCAGTAGAAGACGACGCTAGATTTTCCACCAGGCGGGTTGAGCACTCTGTTGTGCGAGCGTGGCAGAGGTCCTAGGCGCGGCTCGTGGTCCTTCTCTGACTGCTGTTTGGGGGACGGCTCAGAATCCTTGCTGGCTGTGGGCTCAGGAGGGGGAGCATCTTTCGTTGGGGTTGCCCGAGGAGAGGCGATCACCTCCTTCTTCACTTCCATTGGCTTCTTTGGTTGAGGCTCTGAGACAAAAATACAACTGATTAACAAGGTTTCCTGGTACTTTATGTGAACAGGCTAACACACTTTGAATTAAGGAAACATTCCCTGATCTTTATCTACTGCATCTGTAGTTCACCTCTGGGTGCCACACGTCAAGTGAGACTATTACACCAGGGTGCTAATTATGTTAGGATCCTTATTTTAAACTTTTAAACAAAACCTACATTTTTACTAAATTATTCAGTCTTTAATCTACACTCTGATACTCTATACTCTTGTCCTCACAGATAAGACCACAAATTTCTAGTCATGTTATGAACATAAACATTCACCTAGTGGCACACTGACTGCACAAAAGCAACATCATAACCTATTGCGTTTTAATAGTGGTGTAATAGCCACACGTTTCAAACTTCGACACCTGCTTTTTCACTTGTGTTGTAAATGTTTTATGTAAACAGGTATTTGCTCATATATCAGTATAGAGTGGTGTTAAATTGGTGCATGGCAGAAACACTACAATTGATGTAGACGGAGATGAGACTGGAACAGACTGGAGAATTTTCTGGCGTCGAAATGACAAATGAAAATGTTCTTCATTTTTACTGTGTACGTCCGTGATGGCTGCTTACCTGGTGCTGCAACAGTAACTGCAGAACCCAAACTTATGTTGTCCTGTAAAAAGTTTAAGAGGAGCTCGTAAGTGGGGTAAAAAAAACAACAACAACAAACCAAACCATCAACAAACCAAAAACCACACTTAATTTTATTCTATAGGGTTTTTAGTGGCACCACCAGAACATAATTCAGCAGTCTAGCATAAAAATGAGCACGTTGATTAACAGACGAAATGCTGTGGATCAAAACAAAGGTTGTTTTGAGCTCAAAGGATGAATTAGCTTTATCAAGCACACATCATATATCTCCACCAAAATTCAGAATACAAATAATAATGCTAGAACATTTATTTATATTAATCTCTAATGAGCAAGAGGCAACAGGGGGAAGGGAAAACTCGACGAAATTTTTAAGAGGAACCAGAGTCAAAAGGAAACCTTTCCCTGTCTGGGTGACACCGCAGTGTGGATTATTTTTTTATTATCTCTACACCAGTATACGGTATACGGTATTTAAAAAAATATGAGCATCTGTGTAATCTCTGAATTCTTTACAGATGTACAAATCCATAAATCATAAATTAGTATGTTCAACATAAATAACTTCCTGTCAAAGCCATCTTAATCTCAATGACAGAGAATCTGAAACAAGTGAGATCATGAATGACTGAACCATTTCCAACTTCACCTGCAGGTAGTTATGTGAATTTTAATTACAACCATTTATATTATTCATTTGAATTATTTAAGTGCAAATCAAGCAGGTTTATGTATAAAAAAAAGAGACCATTTTTATTCTGATGACTAATTTGCAGTTTAGCCATTGAAATATTAACCAACCTTTGGTTTGTTGGGGTGACTTTTTGCTGTAGGCAGGTTTGGCTCTGGCCCTCCAAAGATGCTGTTAGTCACTCCACACTGAGGTTTTTGTCGCAGGGAAGAAGACTCGGGCTCGGTGAAAATCCCACTGCACTTTCCACCTTTGAAAGACGGAGAGAAATATTTTGTTTTAATAATCCTGGGGTCTATTCATTCAGCAAGTAAATCAAAACACTAAAATTACTGCTTAGACATTTACTTATCACCTGGTTGTATTATAATGCCCTCTAATACACAACACTCCTTCACACGGTCTCTGCTGTTTACTGTAAATATCTAACACCAGTTACAGAACTCGCACTGCTGGATGTATAGTAATGTGTGCAGCCGAGTGGGGGGGAAAAATACGCAACCTTGCCTTGTTTCCTGAAGTGGAAGGAAAAAAATTAATTAAGCATACGCCTGCTTTACAAGTTTCCCAGCTGAAACAAAACTCAGCAAAAATTCCAAGACGGTAAAATGGAGATGTGAGTGTATCCTGTGACAAGCCGTGTATCCAAAACAAGATAATCAACTAAATATAAATGAATAGACACCCCCCCCCAAAAAAAACAACAACAACAAAGCCAGAGTCCTCTCCTGACCAGTTTGCACAGTTAAAAAAAGAAAAAAGAAAGAAAGAAGAGAAGAAGAAGGAAAATGCTCCTTAATAATATAAAAACAGTTGCAGGCAGAAATTCAGACAAACAATGAAGAAAGAATACTTGTATCCCACTCAGAAAAAAAGATACATTCTTTTCACAAGCATTTTCTAGATGATTATCTTGGGCTATATAAATCAGATCAGTCTTCATGTTGCCCTGCAGGCATGTAACTAGTTTACATACACAAGGCCTTTCTATCAATAATTTCAGTTCATACAAAGGTTCTGCATTTAAAGCTTGTTGGTTCCGATTAGTCAGTAAAATTCTAATGCTGTGTGGATATGAAAGTGTTTCAATCCAACAACTGATTTCTGAACTGCATTCCTCAACCTTAAGGGTGCAAACATGATAAAATCAGCAGACAACTTTAGAACATGCCATGGGTTGACAGCCAATCAGAAAACAGAGCAGACTGATTTTACAAGAGAACTACTTGAAGCTAAAAATTAAAACGTGGCCCGGTTCAGGATATCATGTTATCAGTCTGGTCACATGATTGCTCTAAAGAACTTAGCTTGATGGTGTTAGGAAATTTATTCAGTGGTGAGTCATAGTTTCCTCATACAACCTTTGGCCTAAATTGACGAGATGATTTCAGCACAGATCACTGGGATTGATAGGATTTGGATTGACCAGTTTAGCTGTGACCTTCAGAGATTAATAGCAGTGCCTCCAACCTGCAGCTTATGGACAAGTGAAGTGTGAGGGAGAAAAAAGTTACACCCCTAGCCTGATTACAGTGTGGTGAGAATTTTACACCAGCAACGAGAATAGACGATTGAGAAGAGGGCTTTTGTACACCATATGTTAATACCTGGAGGGTTGGAGCGTTTGGGGCCTCCTTGAGGCTCCTCCTGTGGAGGGGCGAATATGGAGGAGGCCATCTTGTTTGTCCGCCTCGAAGCACCAGCATCATCCTCGCAGCCACCAAATATGTTGCTGCTGCCTCCACCAGGAGGTCGCAAAACCCTGTGAACACAAACCAGCGCTAATATTCAATTAATATGATATTATATATAAAACCGCAAAAAGAAAACCTGATAAAATCAGCCTGGATGAGCGCACTTGGCCTCCGAACATTTATTTACATGGCTATTCATTTAGAAATTAAACAAGCCTGTGACAGTGCAGTGTGACATGGCAGCAACAAGCCCTGAAAAGTGTTATTACTCATAGACCAAAAAAATTTGTCTGCAATTACTCATTTATTAACAAAGGACACGTCATAAGATCCATCATACATCTGTTTAGTTAAATATTAAATGTTGTGGACTATACATGAGACAAACATTTCTTCTCTTAACAGCATCTCAAAAAAAATTTGCAGATTGTAAATAAAAGTTTTTTTAAACTAGCTTATTAGACTGATGTCACATGCATTACACATCACTACAGAAACCTATTAATACTTGGCATTTAACAGGAACTTTTTTAATGATTATCATCAAACCAATCAGAATCGAGCAATCAATGTTTTATATAAAAAATAAAAATTGCACATTTTAAAGCGCCACCTTGCGTTTGTGGAGTGTCAATGCAGCTAAGAGAAAGGCGGTAAAGAAGGGCAGCAGTGAGACAAAAACGGTCCACATGACAACAGGGCAGAAACGATTCGGATCAAATATTTGAAGCGGATTTATTTTAGAGATACTACACATACCTCCATTTCAGCACGTGTGGAGCAATAATCAATATCTCAATATATAGCAAAACAAATTGTAGCCTATATACAACAATCATAGATTTAACAACTGAAAAGCGTTTACTTATGTATTTATATACATAAATACTTAAATGTACTCTCTCTCTCTCTCTCTCTCTCTATATATATATATATATATATATATATATATATATATATATATATAAATATATAGGTGACAAATTAGCTTTTAGCACATGCTAAGCTATTACATTATTATTATTAGGCAGCTTAAGCTAAAAGTTAGCTAGCTTTAACTAGCCAAGTTCCTGTTTGAGATTTTTTTTTCCACGGATGCTAAGCTAAGCTAGATAAGCTAACGCACTTAGAATTAAATTGAGATTTTACCTCGAACTCGGTTTCCCACCGTCCTCAAGACCCTGAAAAGTGTTCGTCGAAGTCATTGTTGTGTTTTTCCTGCTAAAAGCACGGCTCAAAGTCTCTCTAATAAACCGCTATGCGGCTCTAAAACGCAGTGTTCACAAGTTACCCACAAAAGCGTTACGAGGCTGAAGGCCACGCCCAGATGGACAGGACACGTGTTTAGAAGTCAAAATAGCGTTCCAGGACTCATCTGGTTTTCTATTGGTTGCCGCGATATGTCAGTCATATATTCTAGCTGCGTCCTATTGGCTAAAATGATCAGCACTGGGAACCGGATTTAAAACAGCTGATTGGCTGAATGTTTTTTTTTCTTCCCGCCTCCTTTCACTGCAAAAGTAAAAGACGAGGTATAAAATAAAAAAACAACAACAAAGCGATTGAAATGTAACCAAGCGTTTATTTACATTTCAACTTAAATTTATGTCATATTCACTTTTTTTTAAAATATGACATGAAACGTTAACAGCGGTCCGACAACTTCAAATATTACAATAACAATAAAACAACACTCGTGTTTAAGACTCTAAAGTGCACACGCTTTGGCAAGTATCTCCAGGTTTAGTTTTTTATTAAAGTAAAAAAATATACACGATTTAGAACACGTTTAAACCACATGACGTCACGCGTACTGACACGTCATCGCTGTGTGACCAATCAAATGATTTGTTTTTGAGCGGGTAAGGGGGCGTGGCTTCTGGCACGAGGGAAACAACAGGAAGGTTTGATTATTCTGTCAGTGGGGAAGCTAAAGCTAGCTACACTTCATGTTCATACGGATCGCTTTCACTTCGACTAACCTGATAAACACCAGACAAGGTGACGTATATTTGCGTAAAGTCACGTTTTGTAGTCGTTACTGTTAATTCCAGCGTCTTAACATCACGTGTTTACAACATTTTAGCTTATTTTAGTAGCTCGATTATGGCTAAGCTAGCTGTGTTTGCTAGTTAGCTGCTCGTCGGGTTTGAAGGTGAATCGCATGAGCTTGGTGTCACTTACTGTTTTATATAAAAAAAAATATGTGAGATCTGACACGGAAAATGTGGATTAATCTCAACGTGCTTAGTGTCTAAAATGATAAAAATGAGAAATACTGTTAAGAAGATTCGATAGTTCTCAAAATGTTATCAGATCTTTCCCTTTAAGATTTGGGGAACCTTCAGATCCTTTATTTACGTCGTACAAACATTTAAAGTATTCCATGTCACTTGTCAAATCATATTATATTCCATATCCCAAGGTTTCCAAAGGTGTCAGATTTCACCAGATTTGCCATTTAAAGTGTATTTTAGGTCCATAACATGATAGATCAGTAAGCACAGCATGTCTCTTTAACTAATATATACTACTATATCTCAAGAAATAATATATACATACATACGTATTATATGTACTCTGACGACTAAGCTTTGTGCAGTGAGTTTTAGTAGTTAGAATGCACAAATGGTTAAAACGGTCCTGTTCCTGTTATTGTATCTCAAATGATCAGTATTTAAAGACACCTGGACAGAGAGGAAGGCACCACCCTAATTGGCACAGTATAACATACAGCATGTGCTGAATAAATGCTTTGTGGTGACATTTATAGATACAGATATCTTCCAGATTAGGGCAGAAATTCTGATTTATAAAGCTATAATTGTTATAAAAGTGCCCCATGATGCTTTTCAGGGTGTTTATGTAATAAACGTTCACCCTCCCTACTGATGGTGTAGTTTATCTTAACTCTCCTGTGTGTTTCTGGCACCATCTTAACGCCTGATACTTAGTTTAACACATCCGATGGTCGATTTGTGTGGATTTTCATTGCATTTCGTAAATCGTGGCTTATAATAAGAAAGCACGGATTCTTAAACTTATGATGACGTAGTTAACAAGAAAGTCCAGACTTGTGGATTGAGGAGGTGCTCAGAAGATTTTTGTGTCGTCTTTGTGGTACAAAGTCGCACAAAATGTGGCAGCTTTGACTTCATGGCGGTTCGTTTGCCAGTTTTAAACGGTGAAGCTGTATGTATAGTGTAGATAAATGTTTGTCATGGTTATATTTCTGAGTTAGTGAATTGGAGTTGCTGTTACTACGAGACGAACAGTTGAGTTGAAGCTCGAGTCTAAGCAGCAGCAGCAGCACAGAGGAGAGGACGAGTCCAGACACACGACCTCGTTTCTCTTATAAGAATATGTTTAAATTGCTTGAAAATTGGTCTCCAAAATCTTCGGACTCATGGTGAAGAGAAAGAAGATATATCCCGGCGCTGAAGAGCTGGAAAATGGGTAACGGTTCTCGAAAAACAATCACTTTAAATAGAGGTCGAATGCGCGAAAGATTTTTTCGTTGTCGCTTGTCGTTTATGCAGCGCGCTAAAGTGCACCTTCGTAATGTCGGATTAAACAAAGCACAACTGAACTTAAGCGAAACTAATGAAAAAAACGAACCGAATTAAGACAAAATATTGTTGTTTGGTCAAAACTGGAAGTGTGTAAAATGCGATTTTTCGACGCGAATTGTCGGGACGGTGAGAGGGGGATTTGAAACAAACAGCGGCGGCCATGTTGAGTTGAGCAGAACGTCGCGTCTTCTAAGTTTATTCCTCTATTTTGGCTAAACGCAAAACCTCAACAAAGAGTCTGGATTCTTTTTGTTTTGTGTATTTTATCAGGATGACAGTGGGCCAGCAGGCCGGCTCGGGAGTCGAGGGCTCGAACAAAACCATCATAAAGCTCGCAGGCTGTGAAGAAGAGGAGAGCGCGGAGAGGACACCAAGCGAGCAGCCGAGCACAAAGAGGGACGGCGAGGAAGTGCCGAGTCCGGGCGCCGCGCTCGCCTCAGATTCATCCCCGAACCCGTCCGGAACACAGCCGAATCCCACGGGCCTTGGATCTCCTCCGGCAGCTCACGACCAGCATCACTTCCTCCGCTCCAGCGTGAGACCTCCGAGCAAACGGATCCGCAAAGACGGGCCCGCGGTGAACGGACATAACGGCACGAAAACCAAAGGTAGGAACAAGCAGCTTTGTATAAAAGTGAGCAACAAACTAAAAATGTGTGTAGCCTGTAATGATCTTAATGTTGCCAGGACCCGCGTGGATTAAGATTAAACAAGACAACAGAAAACATTAGTGGGATGTTAGTTTATTTAGTGACAACAGCATCCAGTTTGGATCATGTGGCTTCCGAGAAAGCCCAGGAAACTGGAACGGAAAGGATTATGAAGAAGTGTGAACATTCACAACGTGTTTGTTGTTAACAAAAATCAAGCAATATAGACTCAAGGCTGTGCATCTAAATATAATGACTTAAAAAAACAACACCACCGCTATTCTCTGATATTCTTTCAAAACAAAACACTTTCCTTGTCACTGGTGTGTTGCTCTCACTTTAACATGCGTCTTCATCCGGTATTGAGGATTGTGTGTATCGTTAAAATAATAAGGCACACAACTGGACCATAATTAGTTTGTTCACGTAATGTTTCACTACATGTAAACTTCCAGGTAAACAATACGGATCAGATCAGTAAAATCATCTGGAGAGGGGGGAAAAGATATTTTCCTGAGAAATTCATAATATCGTGTTCAAACAAAGCATTAAAGTGCCATGAGAGATTTGCTGTTTGGACTTGTTTGCAAAAGAAAAAAAGCATAATGTATGTGGTAAAATGCTTAGATTTATTTCCGTTGGAAAAATTCAGAATACATCATGGATTGATTTCTTCTGGTGTTTACAAATATGTGTATATATTTGTAGCATTTTCATTAGGAAGCAAAATAGATGCATGATTCTTGATGCATTTTTAAGTTAATGGTTGAGTGCAGGGTGCGTTGTCGTGTGGCCTGGTGAGTGTGTGTGTGTGTGTGTGTGTGTTTGGGGCGGGGGGTGGTGGTGGTGGTGGTGGTGGTTTTGTTGGCTTCTTTCTACAGGCATGTTGTTTTTGGACCAGCGCAATGAGCAGCAGGTCTGGAACACCTCCGAATGACTCCCCACTCACACTTCCTGATGAGCATGGACATGCTGCCAGTGTACACTTCGATTCATACACCGCACGAATCATTCAGATGCACTTTGCCTTTCGTTCTGGGTTTTGTTTTCTAATGTGAAACGGTGCATGTGTTTCGGACACCCGGTCGAGAACAGAATTTAGAGTTATTTGTAAATGTAGCTGAATTGCACTAGGTGTATAATGATCTGTATGCTGACCTGGAGCGGACTGAAAAGCTGATGAGATGAGTCCTTTATTATTCAGTGTCTCATAATGAGGTCGTGTTTGTGATCTTGTTTTATGTGTATTTGGGTGCGTAGATTAACCGTTCCGCCTAAGGCATGTGTCATTTAAACAGATTTTTCCAGTTATAATATTCATGTAGTCTTCCTGGGAACTAACATTGTAAACACGTTCCAGCGGAAATATATTGTTATTTTTAGTCTGTCCTTAGATATTTTGGGATCCTGGACTATTCTGGGGTTTCTGCTTTTGTGTGGTGTGAACAACAGAACAAGAAGTCCCAATCTCCTCTCTCACTCTTGCTTTCCTTCCTCTGCCCCAGGGGGTGATACGGTTCCTGCTGTTTCTGCATCAGGCCATGCGGGCTCAGGGGGTGGCGTTGCAAATGGAGGGAGCTCTCGCTCTGCCCCTAGGAGCCAGGGCCCAGTGGAGAAAGATGAAGGAGGAAATCAAAAGCGTGCACGTAGACAATGGGAGTCCTGGAGCACTGAGGACAAGAACTCATTTTTTGAAGGACTTTATGAGGTAATTAATTATTCTCCTGGGTGCAAAATTCATAAAGTTAATTCATTAAAAATTCATTAAAACACAGGAATTTATTTGTCTTCTGCATCCTGACAGTCCTCATTTTGATCAGTCTGTTAATATGCCATTATAGATACGTAAAGGGTAAAATACACAGGTGTGCAGTTATAGGAAAATAATCGATGATTGTTTGCAGTGATGTGTCTATATTTCAATCTTTATTAAATGTACATTCAGTGTGTTATGTATATATTAACATTTAACATTGTGGCACATCTAAAATTTACCGTATCAACAATTAGACAGCTTTCTTTTTTTAGATGGCAAGTTTGAATTAGTGTTACATTACTTTTATCATCGGTAATGCACGTTCATGTGTAAGCTATTGTCAAAGCTCTAACATAACAGCTATAATCAGTTAAAGGTTATGGCTAAATTCACTTGTGAGAGAAACCGCAGGTATCGTCAGGTTTATTATTTTTGTTTGTTTGTTTGTTTTTTAATGCTGACTGACCACATCGTTGCACACAATAACAAGTACCTGAATGTTCTAGCAAATGTTTTATACTTTGTTTTATTTACCAACCTTCTCTGTGTTACATAATTTATTCCTGCAAACACTAACTTCAAAGCTGCAGGCTTCAAAATGTATTTTGCTTTGGCCCTTTTATTAGCAAACCTAAATGTGACACACAGAGTGTATTGTTAAAATGTCCCAAATCATGATTTGATATTTGCCTTTTTCCTCCTTACATATTTTTCTTGCTCTCTTTATGTCCATCTTGCTTGCTGTCTCAGCATGGGAAGGACTTTGAGGCTATACAGAACAACATTGCTCTGAAGTATAAGAAAAAAGGCAAACCTGCAAGTATGGTGAAGAACAAGGAGCAAGTTCGCCACTTCTACTACAGAACCTGGCACAAGATCTCCAAGCACATTGATTTCAATAACGGTAAAGCTGCAGGCTCGTAAGCTGACATTTTGATCCATTTGATTTTTAAAAGCATGCAGTGGAACTTTTTTGTTTGTTTGTGAGTGTGCATTTTAAGAAGGGAGAGGTCATTACGTTCAGATGGTCTGGAAAATGAATTGCAGTGTACAGTGCAACTTTTGACTAGAGTTATTACATCCAGTTTGATTGAACTGTGTTGTGTAATTGTGAACCTCTTGTGAACCGTGATGAATCACAAACAAGACCACACTCCTGCTGTTTTCTCCTCTTGTTCTCTTCCTCAGCGTATTCCCGCGTGCTGAAGAAATCCTCCCAGGAGCTCTATGGGCTCATATGTTATGCAGAACTCAGGAAGAAGGTTGGAGGCTGTGAGTATTACCTATAATTTTTTTTTCTATGATTCGTGTGGACGTGGCTCTTGTTTATTAACCCGACATCCACAAATAGCAGATCTAATACTTTTTTTTTTTTTTTACAACTTTTTTAAAAAGTTGTGATTGATACTGTTGCTACTTTGTTGATTACTCTCTTTTTGTGTGTTTGAGAGTAAGATTATGTGTGTTGAAGATTATAATCAGCCAAACAGTGAATCAGAGTCAGAATCAGGTTTATTATCCAATGTAAATGAACATGAAATGTCTATAATCTATGGTACTGTTCTTTATTTTTTTGGATGTGCTTACAAAGTAGACATCACAGACAACAAACAAACAACCAAAGTTGTATTTATTAAAAATAAATAAATAAATATATTACACACACACACACACAATATATATATATATATATATATATATATATATATATATATATATATATATATATATATATGTGTGTGTTATGTGTATGTTATCGTGTGTGTTATACACACACATATATTTATATACGTATTTGTTAACGTGTGTGTGTTTTTTATATATATATATATATATATATATATATATATATATATATATATATATAAACACACACACATACATGTTGGAAAAACTTGGGGAAACTCCGGTGTGCCAGCTAAAGGACATCAATTGGTTGGCAAAAAATAAAGCGAGGATTGGGATTTTTTCAGTTGCTTTATTGATCAAGTATCAGTGGGACATGTGTAACTGCTTCTTCACCACTTCTTTATTCATTTCAGTGATGGATGACAAGAACGTTTCCAGATTGAATGAACTCATCATGCAGGGGTAAAGTGTGTTTATTTGTGTCCAAGTACGATATAAATAAAGTACAGTTGATTGTTGTTTAGTTTTGTTTGAGTTTACTCAATGTCTAACTTAGGTGTGTGTGTGGATTTAGGGCCACCACGGTTCGCTCAAAAGGCAGGAACCTGAGGATCAAAGCCCCCATGTGTCGTGCTCTGAAGAAACTGTGCGACCCAGATGGTGTGTATGTGTAAAAGGGAAATGAGAGCAGTGTCTGTAAGTGTGTGTTCAGCTGGGAAATGTGTGAGAGACTGTTCCGGAATGGAGTTCTAGAAAAGGCTTACGCGTGTGTGTGTGTGTGTGTGTGTGTGTGTGTAGCACTCAAGAAGAAGGTAGTAGATTATATTAGAACTTGTGTAAGTAGGGTGACTGTTTTTACGTTTCGCAGACTGAGAATATGAGTAACTAATCTGTTCACTGTGTTTCTTCCTTTGACTCTATCTGATCATCTGCATCTCAGGAGTGAGTGATGAGGAGGACCAGAAGCCAGTTCGGTTGCCACTGAAGGTTGCCGTGGAGCTGCAGCCACGTAGTAACCACTCGTGGACTCGGGTTCAGAGTCTGGCGCATAATCCTCGTCTCCGGTTAGTTTCACCTGTCTAACAGAGCTACATTAACCACCATGTGAATTACGCTCTTAACCACTATTCGGACAGGATTAGTTTTACGTTGGGACGTAGGTCTAAAGCAGGGGTCGGCAACCTTAAACACTCAAAGAGCCATTTGGACCCGTTTCCCACAGAAAAAATACCACAGGGAGCCACAAAACCCTTTTGACATCTAAAATGAAGATAACACTGCATATATCGTTTTTTTACCTTTATGGAAAGTATAGAAAAAACTGTTGTGTGTTGCATTTATGAAATCAATGAACTGCTACCGAGTAAACGCAATTTTATTTCTGCAGGCAAACAAAAATATTTTGAACAGTTTGAACTAACCTTAAGAAAAAAGACGCGGGGTTGAAGGTTACTTTCAAATAAAATATTTAATATATAATTGAGTCCTACGTATTCATGACCAGGGCTCTCAAGTTTTGAAGACAGGCAAACATGACCCCTCCAACCCCTCGCTTTTTTTCATTGGATGTTGCATTAAATCTTTCCCAGATAGTGCTATTTTCTGATTGGCTGTTGTGTAGCCTCTTTTTTGATTGGCTGATAAGTTCCAGGCTCGACTAAGAACTGAGACGCGCTTGATTCCTGCCCGGTTCCACAGAAGAGACAGCAGTGCGGACTGATACATTTTGGGCGCTGCGGCTTATTAAATATATGATAGTCAAAACGTTTTTCTGCGTGAGAATATGATGTGCCGCGGGAGAGCGTGACAAAAGACCCAAATGCGTGACTGTCACTCTCAATGCGTGGCAACTGAACACCCTGCATGACATAAAAAAAATTTACTTGCCGGCTGCAGCAAACCAAAACGCCTGCTTCTGTGTGTCGGATTTCGCAAGTCGGCAGTTATGATGCATATTTTGAGCGACAAAAAAAAAAAAAAATTAAACACGGTTTATTTTAATGTTAAAAGAGCCTCATGATCTTAGAATTCAGAATTACATTTAAAAAAAAAAACAAAAAAAAACTAACAAAAATAAAAAATTTAAATTAAATATTTATTTTCCAAATCTACAGGGAGCCGCAGCAAAGGGGTGAAAGAGCCACTTGCGGCTCCGGAGATAAAATCAGATAGCTATCGGATCAGAGAAAACGCATGGAGTGACCAGGTGTAAAAAGGCCCTAAGAATTACTTCTACGATTCTGATATTTTATTTAAAAAAAATTTTTTAAGCTTCAACCGGTTCATGTTCACGAAACTTTCTGGTCCATATGAGACTCGTTTATCGTGCATTTGCAGTATGTTAGATTTATTGCTTACACAAATTGTATAGAATCACGTTGCTGCTTGGTTATCTGTTTGTGTACATAATGTATAGTTCTGTTCATGCTGAATGGTCGATGACGTCTAGAATGTTTTCTTTTAGGATGGTTGTGGAGCTGCACAGGAAAGTGTCCAGTCTTATCGAGTTCCTGAAGCAAAAATGGGCAGTCCAGGATCAGCGAATTGTATCCTTTCTACACGTGTTTCATATGTGAGCTGTGTTTATGTCGATGTTGCCATTTTAGAGTTTTACGGGGGTTTGCATGTTCTGGAAAAGACCTGGATGGAAAGCAAATGGATAAATGGATAAAGCTCTTCAGAGTCCTGGGAAAAGTTTGGACTACTAAGAAATGAGTTCCATATTTTAGTAGTTTGTCTAAACTGACATTGTGTATCTGTTGAAAATATAAGCTTTGGGAAGTTACCTAGATCTTATCTAGTCACATTCCCTAATCTTATTTATATTTAGAGATTATCTATCTATCTATCTATCTATCTATCTATCTATCTATCTATCTATCTATCTATCTATCTATCTATCTATCTATCTATCTTTGTTTGTTTGTTTGTCATTGCACAAATAAGTCCTGTGGGTTGCAACACGGAAGCTAGAATTCAGATTCAATGCTGGAGGATCTTGTCTTCTATACTTTTTTATTTTTCATATAAGCTTTTACTCAGTCTTCTTTGTTTTTTTTTTTGGGTGAGTGTGTAAATGGAACAGCAGCATATATCCATTCAGTATTTTAGTAAAATTTGTCTGGTGTAAACTATTTGCACAGGGCACGTTTAGGACAATGCAGGCACGAGTCGTTCTAAGAGCGACAACTGTCATGAGAAATGTCCTTTTGTCTGGTTTATTGTATCTAATACATCCATCATGCTTTCGACCCTTAACCTTAACGTGTCTAGCTTAAGAGTCTAGCAGCACGGGAGGCTCTAGAAGGTGTAGCTCTTCCTGGTGAGTCGGAAGATCTGTTCCTGTATCCAGCAGAAAGCAGCACAATTACGGTTTTACCTGGAGTAGCACGTGTCGTTCACTCCAAGGCCTCCTGCACTGTCCACTGGCAGGAGACTGGCCGTGGTCGACCAGGTGTAAGAGACCTGCCAACTGCACAGATCCTTGGGATCCAGCCTGTCCGAGGGACTGGAAAACCAGGCAAGGGTGCCTCTGGAGGCGGAGACATAAAAAGAGCCGAAGGACAAGTACCTGAGAGTTCAGAAAGCAGTAACTGCCCTTCTGGGGCAGAGAGCACTTTAAACGCAGCTCCCAACACTAACACACCTTCTGTCACCCCAACTTCTACGAGTCTACCACCTTTTCCAGGACAGGAAGGTAGCGGGACTGGGACAGCTGATTCTTTAGGCACATTGCAGTTCCAGACGTGTTCTAGTAGCGCGAATAAAGACACCGTCAGTCCAGGAGAACCCATTATGACAGACATCATCATTGAGAATCCTTCAGTAGGTGGGGTTGCAGCAGATGGAGCTGTTGTTCCTCCACCTCCTTCGGAGACTCCAGGTCGCCTGGAGGATGCAGCTGGGAGCGGTCGCTCGCCACAGCAGATCCGTGAGGAAGGCTGGAGCTCACAAGGCTCCGAAAATGTCACTCTAGCTGAAATCTACCTCATGATGGGCAAGCCCGGAAGGCTGCAGCTGGAGTATGAGTGGCAGCCCAAGTCCCGCCCTTCAGCCTTGCCCACCACCCACAGCGTGCTTCGGTGCCTACTGAGACTTGTCTCCTCTGAGGTCAACCCCAAACCTGTGAGTAACCTTGGATTTTTGTGTACAAATATTGGTAACAGGTTCAGTACTTGAAGGTGCGGCTAATGAATATCTTGCATCATAAGATATGCTTTTCTGCTTCTAGGCTTCAGACACATGTTCTGTAGGGACATCTCCCATCAAGCTGGGGCAGGAGGAACAGTCTGTGACCCCTCCGGGGAAAACTCAGATTGTGGGAACTCGCAGCCCCAACTGTGGGCGGCAGCAACACGTAGCACGTGCCAAAACGCTGCCTACTACCGCTGGCACAGGTACAAAACATAAACATGAATGTGATAGTTTCAGTCATCAAGCATGTTTCGAATGTTTAGCCAATATGATTCATAATACGTGGTATTTAAATGTCAGAAAATATCCCTCCATTCAGTAGAACCTCCTGGTATAATTGGCAAATTTGTCACAGTACTTTTGGAATCTAGACAAGGGTGCAGTTAGGCTCATGCTTGTGCTAATCTCGGTTGTTGTTGTCTCCACAGGTGGCCGGAATCTACCACGTTCTCTATTGGTTTCTGGCAGTGATGGTGATGGGGGTGTGTTTGCGGTTCCAACCACACTGCCACCTAACAGCTCCCGCCACTTACGGATGTTTTCTCCTAATAAGGACGCGGAGTTGGCTTTCCGTCAGCAGCTGGACTCGATCAGTGTAAGTGGTCACCTGTTTTAGAACCGCCACAAAAAGCGGGTCACTAACCGAGCCAAACCAAGGATGTAAAGTCTACCTTGACTCCATATTACACACTTTAGAGTGAACAGTGAGATTATGATGCACAATCCTACACCAGAATGCTCCAAATGCTTGTGTTGAACGCAGCCATAAAACCACACGATGACCATGTTACTGTGAGGGCTGTGGCTCACATGTATCTAGCAATGGGTCCTCTTAAAAATGCTGAGGGCGTTAACAACACCTACACTAGAGACTTGCACTTGTGCTTAACCTCACAATGCATGCTTTTGTTCAAACTCTGTGAGCTCCAAAACTATAGTATGGCCTTCAGATACTAGAAATTCACAATGGCTTCATATACTTGAGAGAAACAGCAGTGCAGTTTAAAGTTGCCTTACTCTTAACTAATATAGTGCAGAAAGAAACGCCTCTCATCCAACCTGTTCACCACTGTCTCCCCCCAGTGACGATAAATCTGCCAGAAATCATTCGCTAGCCTCCCATTAGAAAATAAGTGAATACCTTTCCTATTCTCCGTGAAACTAAGTGTAAGTTCTGAAGCTTTTTTTTCCTCTTTCAGTATAAATTCTCATTATTTTCCAAGATTGGCAGCAGCTTTTGTTTTTCGCAATACTGTTGGGGGCATAATGACCGCCCCAACACCTCTGACACACCCCTGACTGTGAATTACTGTTACTGGATTGTCTGGGTGACTCACAGCAGCTCGCAAGCATCAGACTATAGAGGGGTGTTTTTTTTGTGTGTGTGTGTGTCTCCTAGTTCCTGTACAAAAAAATGCTATACACTGATGTTTTAAGCAATTTGTTTATTTTGACTTTACTAACAGTATTATGTTTCTCTTGCAGTCAGATATTTTCCTCCACAAGGTGAGGAAGACGGGAAGGGGCCGTCCACTGAGGAAGCCACTTGTTGTGCAGGTAAAGCGGGCCAGAGCCAACCACCTGAAATCAATCGGAATTGGGTCGACTTTATTTTATGTTTGTTATTCCAAAGCAAGTGATTTACAACCCAACTACAAGTGTTTCTATTGTGTGTTCCCTGTAGAGAACTTTGTTGCCTCGAACAACAGGAGATTCCTCCCAACATGTGTGCTCTTTCTCAATTCTCTCCAGCTCTTCAGCGACCGGTAATCTACATTGTCATTTTTTTTTGTTGTGAAATATTTAAATACTACTTTGAAATAAGGAAGAAAAATCTCATTAGCGTTTTTTATTTATTTATGGTCCATTTTTCTCTTCCAGGCACTGGTTCTTTTCGTCCCATCCAAAGTCGTCTCTCGGCATCCCGACCCCTTGCACTCAAAGCCACATCCACTACAGTAAATACAGCTTCGTCTAATCAACTGTCCAGTAAGTTTACTATCAAATGTTATTTTCAAGTTTTTACCTGAGGATTTATTTTGAATAATGACTAAAAAGACCTAAAGAGAATAAATAACAGAAAAAGACCTACCACTTTTTTGTTTTCAGTAGAATCTAACTTGTTCTTTATACTTCAGGTGCAATTGACCTGGCAGCAAAGTCTGCAGGCATTATACCAGGAAGCCCATGTCAAGAAGCGGAGGACCCAGCTCTAGAGTCGAGTCTTTTGCCACCTGAGGCTGCCACACCACCGGCACTGCCTGAGCCTGAGCCTGAGCCTGAGCCCGAACCCGAGCCCGAGCCCGAGCCCGAGCCCAATTCTGAGATGCTGCAGCAAGACCCAGAGGTGCCTCTTCTATACCCACTAAACCCTAATTTTATTGATTTAAGCTATTAATTATTAGAAAATGATACAGAAATGAAACACTTGGTAATGTTCTTGATAATTTACTAAATCAGCCTTGCCTCTCACTGCTTTATTAGGGCTCTTTGCAGAACGGGGTCCCTCCACCATCTCCAGGAGGTGGCGATTCCCTCTTGGCACCTCCTAGTGTTGCTTCGCTGTTGGACATCTCGCTTCCCGGCCCTCCAGACGAATCCCTTCCTTCTGGAGAACCTCACACTCATATCAGTGACTCTATTATAGAGCTTGCCATCAGTTCTTCACACTATGGTGGGTCTGGGTGAACATACATACACGATTTATTTTCATGTTCCACAGTACTGGGGGTACACGGGTATTACTGTTAAACAAACACAGGACATTCTCCTCACATGTGGGATAGGGAAAAAGGTAAATTGTCAAATTATAAACCCACATGTTTTCCAGGCCATGTCTTTCCTGATAGTTTTACAGTTAGGAAGGAGTTTGTGTTACAGCAAGTAATACTCGGTGGAATAGTTTAAATTTGTAAACTTGAATGTGTGAAGACCTGGATGTGTGTTTAATGCACATTAATTTTCAGCATGCGTACAAAATGAAAACCTGAAACAAGTCAATAAGAAGTAGGTTTTTTCTTTCTTTTATTCTTTGGTTACCTGATTCGGGTTTGAACCTACTTGTCCTGAACATCAGCAAGAATCAAAATAGTTTTTTTTTTTCTGTACCACTTCCATCGGTTTTATTTGTTTGCCAAATGATTTATAACAAATGGGAGGTGGAGGTCTCTCAGATAACACCGTCATTAACATCTCTCTCTCTCTCTCTCTCTCTCTCATTTGTTTGCCATTGTTCTTTCTTCCTTAGGTGAAGGATCGGCTCTTTCTCCTAGTAAGGTCAATGGGAATGACCGGTCTAAGCTTGTCCCCTCCCTCCCTGACAGTCCTTGCCATAGCTGGATGCCATCTCCTATGCACGATCCTCAGTGGTACCCCAACGACTCGAGCGATTCCAGTCTGGGCTGCCTGCTCTGTGAGTGTCACGTAACCAGCAAACTGGTTCAGGTTTTATTAAATTTAAAGCAAATCCATTTGTCACCACTGAAACAAGTTATTAAAGAAATGGTCCCTAGTAATGAGGCCATCGCTTATGAAGTCAGACATGTATATTATATAAATGCTCGGTTATGTCTGTTTATTACCTAATTCATTCATTAGTAAAGTATATTAATCATGTTCTCTTTTATTCTGTTGCACAGAGGAAGGCCAGTTCATTTATGATGCTTCATGTTTGAGTTTTTCAGTAGTCTGATCTTTTTAGGTGTTATGAGGCTTTGTTTCATTTTATCTGATAAACTCCCAACTCTTGGTTAAATTTCATTTGCAAAACCTTTTAGACGCAAGTCGAGTTTACATCAATGCAAATTTACAAAAGGAACCGTGGAACTGTAGAACTTTGGTCCTGAAAACTGCACTAGAATCTCTTTGAACAGAAGTTTTGACTTGATGTAGAATCTCTACCTCTATAATTACGTGGGCTCATGGATCTAATCTGACTTCTGCCTCTGTTTCTTCTACACAGCAAGCCTGGTATCCCCCGATAAAACCCGGAGGACTATCCTCCCCCCTGCAGGGCCCTCCAGTGGTACAGCCTTACTTGGCCCCAGCCTGCTAGACAGTAACTCCCACGATTCTTTCCAAGCCCGTGGCCTGCCTGACGTTGTTGAGGTGAGAAGCCTTCACATTACAGCCTCACTAGCATGGGTAGTAAGATATAATATGGAAATAACAAATATTTGGGTTCACAACCACATTTTAGTGTTACAACCTGGAATTAAAAACTACTGAAGCTCTGCCATATTAGATGGAGACCAATGGTGAGCAGCACCTTTCAGTTCTTGTCGCAGATTCTAGACAGCTTGAGGTCTTGGCTTTGACTTGGGAATTTATCACCTTCAGGTTCTTGATTTTGAATCAGTTCAGTGGAGTTTTGGCAATACACCTAAATCTCAGTTTGAAGTCTTTCGCAGACTGGAACTAGAAGAGGATTACCCTGCATCTGGCTCCTCAACAATTTCCCTGCTGATGAAACGCATCCCTGTAGCATGATTCTTCTCTCATCGCATCCCCCACCCCCATCCCATAAATTAATAAATTGATTGATTGATCTATGCTATTGAAATAGCAATAAAAATAATAATTAAAAAATAAATTGAATAAATAGAAAATTAATAATAGTTGGTTGCAACAAACAATCTGAACATTCAACAGTCGTGGGCTTTTTTAGTGTATAGTTGTGCATATATATAATTATCACCATGTTTGTTATTATGGGATGTTCTGTGGAGAATTTCACTTCCAGACTGCAACAGTACCAAATCTGGAAAGGTCAAAGAGGAGTGAATACTAAGCGACTGTAACATGTGGTGTTTGAGTGTGAGCTAGCAACATTTTAAATAACCCGACGTAGATAGAATTCATCACTTTGTTTATTTGAGGCCATTTTGATTACATCTGCTTTTCTAATTATAAATCAAATCTTATAACTTCTCCTAAATGAACTGTGAGGTAAGTTTTGTTAATAAATACTACATCCATTTTTTTGTGTGTGAAAGTTTTCTAATAGTAAAGACTGAGACCTTTTTTAAATGACAGTGTTTAATATTAGATTATTAATAAAACAGCCCACACACATGCTATGATGAATAACTCCCTGAAGGTTGATCCATTCCTGGTGTGAGTCATTATTTTACTGCTCGTTATTGCAAAAAACAAGGGGGAGATTTTACTCTAGACTGTTAAATTTCTTGTAGGTGGTGGTGGTGATGAAAAAATGCCCTTTGGCATGATTCCAGGATGATTCTGAATAAATAATAAAAATGGATAATATTACTTGGGTTATGCTGGGTATACTTAGAAATATAAGAACTGTTATAAAAAGGCTGTGATACTATTGTTAATACCGTGATTTACAGACTACAAAATGCATGTTAATATTATAATGGATTCCTTCTCCTCCTGCTTCCTGTTTATCCAGGTGGATAATCAGCTAGCCTGCATGATGAGTGAGAACAGCGTCGACTACATCGCCCGCTTCAATGACCTCGCCCAAGAGTTGTCTGTGGCTGAGACGAGCCTACCTCCTCCATGAGTCTGTGGCAAAAGGTCAGCCAGGAGGAGGAGCTTCTTGCACCACTATGGCACTAAGGGAGACTTCTGGTTCATTATTGAGAAGGAGAGAATGTTTATGCGATTCATCTTGTTGGATGTGCAATAAAGACACTCGATCCTCGTGTGTATGGGTGGGGGGTGCCTGCCCGTCATTTTGTTGTGTGAGCCACACTTGGGCCACTTTTTAAACAAACTTGTTTACAAAGCAAACCTCATGTATAGAAATTCGCCATATCCGAACAAAGATTGCCTCCTGTAGTCCTGTTTATTTACTTTTGTCGGCTGTACTCTGTTCTCTGTGTGCGCGTATGAGCCTATGCTGCAGCTCAGCTGTTTTGTCTTAGCAACATTGTTTCCCAATTTATTCTGTAGATCTGTCTTTAATCATCCTATAAAAGCCATAAGAGTGTGTATGTAATGCACAACATCCATGTTTTCATAATCTGTGGCCTCATTGCCTGATTGGCTTTGGCGGAAGTAGCAAATTATTAAAACGTTGCTAGAAAGTTGTTTTTTGTTTTTTTACTGGAACTAATTGGAAAATTTCCCAACACTAACAAAAAGCTAAGCAAAAATGAACTTGGTTGTATTTAAGTAGAAAATGTATATGAATCTATTAATTCAAGACTCCCTAAATTAAGTAATAAGAGTAACTGATTGCCCTACGGTTTGATGTTTGACATTCAACACTATGTTTTATTGTATGTGTTTTTATTGAAGCCAGCAATTAGAATGTTGTGAGCTTTCTATCTGTGATGGAATGAATATTTTTAATGTAAATAGATAACAGATTCAAGCGCTGACCGTGCTTTTATATAACATACTGTAAATTATTTGGATTATTTATTAATTCACATGTTGCAACTGTGTTGACTTTTTTTTTTTTTTTTTAAAGAAGGCATTGAGTTTATTTCGGTTTTAAAGATTTCCGTGTTTGTACAAAAAGGGGTTTTCTGCCACCGTGTAAATATAAATTTCCCACAACGCTGTTTTTGGATTTCTTTAATGTCTCCTTGTCTTTCTTTCTTTTTCTTTTTTTTTAAAGTTGTTTTCATAGACATAATTTTAATTAAAATTGATGCTTTGTGGTTATTATTATTAATAATAATAATTGGATTTATTATCTTGCCATGATAAATACAAAACATCTAGTTATACATACACTGCAATGTATCATATATCAAATGCAATGTTTGTATATAATTGCTGGAGTTAACTGTTAATACAAGAAAACAAAATGGATGTGTTTTTAAAAGTGGATGAAGTTTGTCATCTTCAGCTCTTCTTGAGTTCACGCATGCGCAGTAGGCATAACTTCAGATTGCCTCTCAATGGCGCCGCCCTTCGTCTCATTCCTATTGGTCAGTAGAAGCCACGCCTCCTCCTCATTACTTCCGGATTGCTCACATGGGTTCTGGCTTAAGGTTAGTATCACAACCATAACGGATATATTTACTTTCGTTTTCAATAGTTTTTCATTTCTTTGTAAAAGCTCCAGCTACTATATTAACACCAGATTACCTGAAAATCAGTTTATTTATTTAATGTTAGACGTTTAACGAGTGCAGCAGACATGGTTAGCTTGTTGCTGAGCTAGTTAGTATAAACAAGATGGAAAACATTACACAGATGCTACAAGCACATGTTGTGTTTAAGTAACGCTATTATTAATAATGTTATTTAATGCTCTGAAATGAAAAAAAAAATAAACAGGTTGCGCACTGTTTATTTCTTATGAACACCTGAGTGAGTAGAATGCTTTGAATGAAACATCTGGCCAGATGTGTGTTGTCCACTAGCCCAGTGTCCCTGTTTGAATAAAACATCTGGCCAGATGTGTGTTGTCCACTAGCCCAGTGTCCCTGTTTGAATGAAACATCTGGCCAGATGTGTGTTGTCCACTAGCCCAGTGTCCCTGTTTGAATGAAACATCTGGCCAGATGTGTGTTGTCCACTAGCCCAGTGTCCCTGTTTGAATGAAACATCTGGCCAGATGTGTGTTGTCCACTAGCCCAGTGTCCCTGTTTGATTGAAACATCTGGCCAGATGTGTGTTGTCCACTAGCCCAGTGTCCCTGTTTGATTGAAACATCTGGCCAGATGTGTGTTGTCCACTAGCCCAGTGTCCCTGTTTCTTACAGCCAATAACGTAGGAGGAATAAAACATAGGTATGTTCTAGTGCTCAGTGAGCAGGACCGAAAACAGATGAATATGATGTTCATGTTTCAGTCATTAGTTTCTTTTATTTATGAATTTCCACATAATTCAATTCAATTCAAGTTTATTTGTATAGCGATTTTTACAATTGACATTGTCTCAAAGCAGCTTTACAGGAACATAAACATAGAACAAAAGGTTAATCTTAAGAATAATCTAAAGATTAATAGAATGCAAAATTCAAGATTAATATTAGATATATTTAGTTCACATAATACTGTTTGATTTGTGTGGAGATATTAAATATATTATTTCAGCTTAAAATGACATATTTATCATTAAGAAATGAACATAGATCTATAATCATTAAAACCTGAAGTAAGTAAAATGTCTAGAAATAGCATTAATATCCGTACAATTTGGTTTGTTTATTTCTATTATCATATAATAGGAGATACAATATAAATTAGAAAATGATTATTTTCACTTTTAAGAAGTATTTTTTTGATGACACAAATGTAGTAAATGCAGAATTGGACGTTGTACCTATTTTTAATCTGCTCTCAGGAACAAGGGAAGATGATCCTCACATTTACATTACATTTATAGCATTTGGTATTTTGTTATCTGAGCGTTTGGGTTAAGGGTTTTGTTCAGTAATAGACTGAACACCACCTTCCAGTCAGAAGTCCAGTTGTTTAATCACTGACTTGCTTTTGACCTGCATCATTTTAATAAAGAATCTATAAATATGTAATCTGAATAACTCCATTAGGAAGAAATGAAGTAATGCCTAAAGTAAATGAAGTACTAGGATAGTGTAACCCAAAACCTGGCTGCCTGGAGGTTCAGATTTGTGGTGTAAGGATGTTTCAGCAATATAATGAGCCACAAATGGACCAAAATCATCACTGTTTTAGGATCTCAAAATCAATGTTCAAACCATCTGAAGCATGTAACATAAATTATTTTAGTAGCTTATGCATGATAAACCTGCCTTGTGTTGGGTATAATCAGCTTTAAGCTAAAACGTCCTGTGATACGACACCGCCGTACATTGAATTTTAAAGTTTAGCTGAAGACAAAAAGACAAAACATATTGCTGTGTGAAGTATAATATAAAAGTAACTTTTTTTTCTAATGGATTAAAATGATCCTTGTTTTACTGCAGCCTGTTGTCCATTTCATGTTGGTATAAGTAGGCATAGCGGAAAGCAGCCTTATAAAATGTTTATATGGAGTTTATTTTGGCAAAGGGCTGACGTCTGTAAAGCAGAGAAGCTTTGGTGGTTTTCTGCTAATTCAACAACAATGAGCTCAGAAGATGTCACTAACCTGTGCACAATTCTGTCACTGCTGCGTTTAGATCTTAATTTTCTCCCATCTACAATTTTATGTTATTTCTATTTTTTCCCAGTTTTTCTACATTTGATCAAACCTATCAGCTCTCATATTAAACCTGCCATGAAGTGATGGAGCAGGAAAATATTTAAATGCAGAGATCTTTCAGCCCTGGAGTTTAAGAATCCCTGCAAGATGCATGATGTGGAGAATATTGTTCATTTGCATGTGTGTTTGTGTGTGTGTGTGTTTGTGTGTGTGTGTGTGTTTGTGTGTAGGAGAATGGAACGTTTAGTGGGTATGGGTGTGGGGCCGCTGGCTGTAGGTGCAGTTGGCCTTCTATTGTTATTGCGGATGATCTACAGAGCGAAACGAAAGCAAAGCGTCCAGGATAAAGTGGTGGTGATCACTGGAGCCAGTTCAGGCCTGGGCAAAGGTAATGAACATAAACTAATAAACAGTGAAGGTTATCATGCATGTGTACGTGGATATGCAATTAAAGAAAAATCAACTCAGAATTATTGGCACCTTTCATGCAAATGATATAAAATGATTGATTGGAATAAACATGACATACTTTGGGGCAGGTTAATCAAGATAGATTCAATTAGGTTTATTCAGAAGCCATTTGTACAAGCATTCACAGAGATATCTGGTATGTCTCATTTACATTTACTGGACATGGTTATCAGCACCTCATCACGAAACAGTAAAGAAATCATTTCTGGCAAAAAACAGATAAATTTAACCAACCGTTAAACTGATGTAGCAAGTGTTATTTTCACCTTCTTGCATTTTGCTGTGCTTGGTACAGTTGCTCGAAACTGAACCTCATGATTTGCTACAGCGTCCTGCTTTTCCTGCTCAACCTCAGTGACGAATCTTCGAGTCTCTTCACGTTCTGGACTTTTCAGATGCTGAACTTCCATTTCTGACTTTGGTCATTTAGTGGACTCTTTAGCTCTTTTATGGAGATTTGTGGGTGTCATTATATGCACACCAGCTGTGTTTTGTGTTTGTGTGTGTAATCTACTGGTGATCGATGTACATCAACACACAGATGTGAATAGGAAGAAGATCAGTGTTTGCATGACAACTTTACTAAATGTTCCACTCAAACGTCTACCAGAAACATACACATGACATTTCTTTAAACATAGCACCGTTTTCTGACAGCAAAACATTGACATTTCTGTTTCAGGAATGATTTGGGAACATAAATGTCGATGTTTTGCCGTGACCGACTCTGAGTCTGGATTTAAACCTGTGGTAAACCTCAAAACTTTTTTAAACCCATGGCCTGAATTGTAGAAGAAATTCCACATGCGCAAAACTGAGGAATATAAAAATGTTCTGGATGGAAGAGTGGATGCAATAAATTCCTGAACAAGTCTCTCCAACCTTGTTTGACATTACAGGGAGAGGCTCGGTGCTGTTTTTTTCTCTATGGCAAAATCAAGAGGAAAAAATAACTTAAGGCCGCCAATAATTCTATACTTACATAGATATAGGACTAAATATTTATAATATATAATTTTGTTTTGCCTACAATAATGCTAATCTGTAGCACAGTGGGGTTTTTCCCCATGTTTTGAAGGACTAACACATGTAGGGTTTCCTCAGAATGTGCGCGAGTGTTTCATGCTGCGGGTGCACGACTCGTCCTGTGTGGACGTGACCAGAAGCGACTACAGGAGGTCGTCGAGGACTTAAGCGCTAAAACAGATGGCAAAACAAAGGTACACAGACAGTGTGGTCTTTCTCTCACTAGCCACCTGTTTTTTATTTCCAGCCCTCAGCACTGAAAGCGGCTACTTAGAGACGATAATGACAGATTTTATTGGGTCTTTGTTTTTGTGGTTTTTTTTTTTTTTCTGGTTAGACATATACACCCTGTACAGTGACTTTTGACCTCTCTGACACGGAGAGAGTGACCAGGGCAGCGGGGGAGATTCTGAAATGCCATGGTCATGTTGACATCCTCATTAACAACGCAGGCATTAGCTACCGAGGTTCCATCCTGGACACGCACGTGTCTGTGCAGAAGAGCGTCATGGACACTAACTACTTCGGGCCGGTTGCTCTGACTCAAGGTGACAAAAGCAGCACAGATTTATAAGAATAGTTGCATATTACCAACACACACACACACACACACACATTGGCACGCTTGGTAAATATGAGCAAAGAAGGCTGTATTAAAACAGTCATAATTTATCCATCCATATTTTTTAAGAGTTTAAAGCATTATTAGATTTTTTTTAGTCTAATTGTGTCTTCAGCATCTAAAAGATCCACTCGGTTAATGTGATAATGGAGGAAACCTATTTAGATATAAAGATTTTTATACTGGATGGGATATTAATTAAAATGGGAGGAGTTAGATGAAGTCTAAAACAGGCGATTTCTTCCCTTTGTCCTAGCAATTCTTCCCTCCATGGTGGAACGAGGTGCTGGACATATAGCCGTCATCAGCAGCGTGCAGGGGAAGATCGCCATTCCCTACAGATCTGCTTGTGAGTGTACACGTGTTTACACATTCTGTACTTTTACTGCACATCATACATTCTATTACCTCTTCTTATTAACCTAATTCTTTAATGTAATTTATTTATATGCGCAGTTTAGGAGGCGTGGTTGGGGTTTCATTTCACTTCAAGTTGTATACTGTATATAACTGTGTATGTGAAAATCCTTGAAATAATTATCCATAAACAGGCCCCTCCAAAAGTATTGGAATCCTTTGTTTTTTGCTATACACTAATGTTTTCACTGTCTGATCTTACTAGGGCTGAATGAAATAAAATCCTTGTAGATACAGGCAAAAAGCTTCAGTTCATCTTCACATCAAACATCAGAATGCAGAAAACGTTTAGTGTCACATTGAGGATTCATTTCAATTCAATTCATTCGTCTAACGCTTTTAACAATTGACGTCGTCGCTAAGCAGCTTTACAGAAGCATAGAACCGGAATTGGAGTTAGTATTTATGAGGTTAATATTTATCCCTAACATTTATCTCTAATGATCAAGCCTGAGGTGATGGAGGTGAGAAAAAACTCCCTGAGATGATATGAGGAAGGAACCTCGAGAGAAACCAGAATCAGAAGTGAACCTCATCCTCACACTGAACAGGAAATAATGTCCTTTCTACAACAGTAGTCGAGTAGAATTGTACAACAGGTCAGCACCATTTCTAAGTCCATTACCAAATAATTAACACTAATTCCTTTATGCCGAAGTCTTCAAATGTTCACTGATGAATGCACTGATGTTGGTACAAGGGCTGGTTTCAGTTTTCAATAATGTTTCATCATCCTGTGGAACTTTGAATGAGAAAACAAAACATTGAACGGAAACACTTTGAGACAATGTCAATTGTAAAAAGTGCTATACAAATGAACATGAATTGAATTGAACTTTGTTGATGCCAGTTTGAAGAAAATGAACAGATTACTCTATAGTAACTAACAAGCGGTTATTATTAGGGAATATTTGGATTTAGTTGGTCATTATAAATTTCAAGATTTTAAATAACGTACACAAACACATTGTGTTTTAGATGCAGCTTCCAAGCACGCGACACAGGCGTACTTCGACTGCTTACGGGCCGAGGTGGAAAGATTCGGCCTACACGTGTCAGTCATCAGCCCTGGATACATTAGGACCAACCTGTCAGTCAACGCTGTTACTGGAGATGGAGCCAGATATGGTGGTGAGTGGTGTGTTTCCCGTTGTAGGATAGAAGAGGGATAGATAGAAGAGATGTGTCTAATTCTGTTACTTCAGCTGTTTGTCTATTAAGACAGCTATTAAGACTTAATGAGCAGATGTTTGGTTAACTGCTGGAGGAGAGCGGAAATGTCTTTAATGTGAAGTAATCGAGTAGCATCGAAGTTCATCTGCAATAAAAAACATCCCTTCGTTCAGGAGTGTATAAAATGATGCAGTTTGCTGGTTTAGGACAATCAACAAGGTGGATACTTAATGAATTTTTGCTCAGTTATTGGATTTCTTCTTCTTTATCTTTTAAGGCTTTAAAACCTGACTCTTTACTCCAGTAAGAGTAAAATATATGATGGTCCTGAGACCTTATAGTCCCGATGCACACAATACTGGTGACTTTTTTTTAAATCCATATTTTATTTAATTGATCTGGATACAGGGCCTTATAAGTCCCTAAGGTGACTACGGTGGAACCTTAGTTTCAACACTCATGTATTGTTTTGTCATTTCTCAGTGATGGATAAGACCACAGCAGCAGGTCGGGACCCGGCAGACGTAGCTCGCGCTGTCCTGAAGGCTGTCACTTATAAACAGAAAGATGTTTTATTAGTCGAGTCGCTGCCAGCGCTCGCCGTCTACCTCCGAACCCTCTGGCCGTCTGCCTACTTTAAAGTGATGGCTTCTCGAGCCAAGAAAGAGAAGGGAATAAAAGACCAATAAGTTGCAGCCACAATTCACAGTGAGATCGCGTCTTTTTTATGTGCTTTTGAAAGTATAATAATAATAAATATAAATCCCAATCAGTTGACTCACATCCTGTATTCAAGTCCATTTCAAGCCTGTTTTTGCACATTTTTTGGCCCTGAAATAGTTTTGAAACCCTGGAGCTGAGGCGGTAAAGCGACCTGCTGTTATGTTTATTTATAGATATTGACATTTGAACATAGATTTTGAATGATGGTTGTGGTAATGTAACAAAGCTAATAAATGGAATTAAGTGTATAAAGAAAGTTGTTCTCTGTTGTTGTTGTGTTTCCCTAAATCGTCGAGTGCACTAATACCTTTCCTGTCACTTTTCCCCCTCTACTCCTTTTCTTCATTCTACCTTATTTTATAAAAACGTAACAGAAAAAACTCCTTTACCAAGTTGGATTGTGTCACTTTTAAGTTTTCTTGTTACTCAGTTATGTGCTTTGGTGTTGAAACGAGGCAGAGAACTGTTGTAAAAATGAGAGGCATTCGTTTACTTTACGTGGTGGGAAGTGTGTCAGACGCCAAGACGCTTCAGACTCTGATCTCATTTCATGTCGATGTCTCCAACCCTCAGTTTACTGACTTCTTTTAAAAGCCTCATTTATCTCTCTGGATACGAACAAATTTATTCGAGAAAAGTTCATTTGAATAGAGTATTTACACAAGACATTTGTTATACACGTAAACATCCCTACGGAGATGATTAAATTAGTCACAAAGACAATAAAAAATTAAACATGACAGTTTCCCTGTGCTTGCTTCCACGTCTTTTTGTTTCCGTCATTTCATTTACTTCACTTTTTTTTCCATTTAACGTTTCTGTAATTTGTATCTACATTGCAGACCTTTCGGTTTACCTTGCTAAAAAATAATAATAGATTTTTGATTGGCCAAATATCAGCTGCTGTTTTGCTCTCATTTCAGCTCCCAGTGAGCTTTATCTTTTATGGAGTTGGAGTCATTAACTCTAAATCTGCCGTATCATGAATCAGCCTTGCACTTTATAGCTAAATCAACATTCATTAACGTACAAGAAATCCAGCATGACTGAAAGTTTTGTCAAATCTGGCAGAATTATTTTGTTTAGTCTGGCCTACAAATAAATAAATAAAATAAAATATATAAAACCACCACCACAAATTTTAACCAAAATTGACAAATAAAAAAAAAAAAAAAGAATGGTGGATTATTTCCGTCACTTAGAATTTTGAACAAACAATACATTTGTTTTTAGACAGCAGCGACAAGTGGTTTGAAGAATTGCACATTTGCTTTGGGTAAGTTTTTTTTTTAATAGTAAGTTGGAAACCTTTATTTAAAGGAAAAAACCCCACTGTTAAGAACAGTTTACTTAAGTGTTCTCTTGAGAGAAAAATTAAAAAAAAAAAAGAGCACTCGCTCTTATCTTAAAGCCAATTATGGCTGAAGGTTTTCCATCCAAGCACACAGGAACAGATGTTACTTGTTTAATTAACAAGTTCTCTTCAAATAACTAAACCAGTGGTTTCAGGTGGCAACAAAAGCTCCACGTTGCACCTTTGAGGAGGATAAAACACACTGCTATAAAATACATTTAAGGTTTTCACAGCATCAGTGATACGTTTGTGGTCTGGGTTGAAGTTTGCATTTCTTGTTATATGTTTGTCAGAAGAGTTAAAGAAACGTCACGATACGTTTCCATAGACGCGTCTGTCCGTTTCAGTTCACTTCCAGGGCTACGTGCAGGGTCATAAAATGCATTTGGTAAAAGCATTTCAGGTAGTAAACTGTAATTTACAGTTCCATAACTTTCCGTGTTTCAGAAGCAACATGTCGTCACCCGATGGCCCTCACTTGTCCTCCACGTTGTCTGAAGTAAGAGACAAGCTTCTGGCTACAACAGCAACATAGTACAAATCCTTACAAACGATTCGATATGACAGGAGTGTTTAATCTTATCCGGAAAAAGCTGGCGTGGGTGCAGGATTTATTTTTTACCAAGCAGAATCCACACCAATGAGTTTACTGAAAGCCAAGATTAAACATGAAATCAGGTGTGGCTCCTTCTGGACAGGAACAAAAAACATGCACCCACAAAAGGTCCTTTCCAGAGAAGGTTGGATGCCCCTGCTGTACAGTGTTGACGATGTGTTTAAGGCCCAGTCCTTAAAGCACTGTACACTAGCAATATTTGTGTTTGGGCAAAAGACGATCTGTGAGATTTCAACCGTACAAAAGGTTTAAAAATTGAGGCTCGCTCTCTGTGTGTGTGGGATAGAAACAAAACCCGGAATAAATCTGTTTCATGAAGTGAGTTTTTACCACAGAGTGTTGTAGCATCCTGTGTAGAGCTTAATATCCACCATAGCTCTATTTTGAACACACTTAACTTAATCTCATATTAGTTCAGAGCATGTGGTGTAAAAATAACAGAAGTGGGTTTGAGATCAGATTTGTTCTACACCGTTTCAATCCTTGTGTGTGTGGAGAAAACATTTATGGGTAGCAGAGTTTAAGTACTGTATTAAATTCATGGCATAAATAATTAAGGATATTTGAATAGCAGATGTTTGGCCAGAATATCAGACTTTTGTATGGAAACTGAACCCAGGTAGAAACTGCAATTGTGGAATGACAGCAAGTTATACCATTGGATTCATTGCAGAATATTGAGAAGAACCCAGTAACAAAACAAATAGAGCAAGGGTGCAGACAGCGCTAATGAGTAAATCATCAGGTTTGTCTAATAGAAATAAATTAACACAAATCTTACACACTTCAGAAACAAAATGAAGACCTGCTTTCAAGTCTGTACGTTTCCACGAACACTAGTTTTAGACTTCTATGCACTAACAGTACATCAGAAAAAGAGTTGTATTTAACTTCCCAACCATTCTAAGAGCACTGAAATTAAAGGTTAAAATAAAAGGTCAGCAAAGATGACATTGAGGTTAAATCTCCTACTGTTTAATGAAAAGGTGATGCACCAAGGCAGGGTACAGTAAAACTACACAGGGGAGGGGGGTAGAGACATGGCTTGAAAGTAATACTTAAAACATGTCTGTGTGTTCGCCGTCCACCTTGCTGTCACGGTCCGACTGTCGCTGCGCAGGTGCAGGAACTCAGTGATAAGGAGAGAAAAGAGGGGAAGCGGCTTGTCAAGTGCATTGCTGATGTCACTTAACAGTGCAGATATGAGAGGGGAAGAATCTTAAATTCTCCAATAAACCATAAACCCCCCCTTGCACCATGTTCTCATCCATTCATCCTCTCATCCCACCCAGTATTCCGTTCTTCGAATGAAATGTACAGATGGGAAAAGAGAGCGCTGCAAGGTTCTTCACTTTCTGGGTGATCGCTCTCTTTGTCCCTGCATCCATCTGCCTGTTGACTTTGTTGCATTTGTGTCTCTTTGTACTTAGTAGTGCTTCTCACCTCCCTCCCAGTGTGAGTGTGTGTGTGTACGTGTGTGTGAGATGATGTATCTGTACTTGTGTCACTGTGTGTAGGTGGTGTGTGTGTGCATGTATGTTCATACGGCATACAGTTCGTAGATCTTCTTGGCGCAGTAGACCAGGGCGGCGAGCGCTATTGTGTTGTGCAGTCTCTTTCTGTGCACGTCGTCGCGGCGCACCAGCACCACGGGTGTGGACGAGGTGAGCGTATGCAGCGGCAGGCGCGCTAGCTTCCGGCTGTCATACTCCACCTGGTACTTGCAGCACGGGTCAAACTGCCATGAGATGCCGTAGAGAGCAGCGCAGGCCAGGCTGAGGGCACCAGCGGGCAGAGCTACGTAGCGGGAATACTCAGCAGGCAGTGCCAACGGTGTAAAGAGACACGCAGTGCCCGCTAGTACGGCCGTCTTGTGCAGGCAGTTCCCGACAGCCACCCAACGCGCCGTCTCGTCTCCAATGCGTGTCGGCTCAATGACGATGTAGCGATACTGTGCCTCCAGTGCCTGCTCCAGCTCATACTCAAACTGCTCCTGCGCATTCTCACCATTGTAGATCTCGTGCACAATGTAACACTCACCCGCCGCCGCCATCACTCCCCTAAAGATGGAGGAAAAAGATCAAGTTAATAATAGGGTCACTGTAGTCCACTATAAACTCAAATCTAGCAATATTTCTAAAATCATGAAAATAAATAAATAAATCACCTTTTATTGTTTAAACTTACAAATCGAATCACTCAGTGTTCTTAGTCATAACAACTTTTATACATTTTTATACATTTTTATACATGTTCAGATTCCTTCAAAATGTTTTAATGTTATTAGCCATGTGGTTATGCACCGAAATAAAAAAATCAAGAAACTGAAAAACTAAATTCAGGAGTGGACAAGAGATTTATATAATTTAATTTATGCTATAGGAAATAGTTATAAGACATAATTAAAACACTACAATAGAATGTGTAAAGTCCAATAAATTAAAAAAAAAAAACAAGTAATACACAAGTCACATATCATTACATATCAAATGATCCGTCCCCGTGTTTTAAAACTGTGATAAGATAAAGCCCTGGGACTAACTAACATGAGCAACATTTAAATTCAACTGAAATTGAAAGAGCATCAATTTCACAGCATCCACAGCATCACGAAAAGAGAAAGACGTGAAATTGGAGTGGATTCTGGAGTCAGATAATATGAGGATGTCCAAACAAATGTTTAACAGACAACAATAGGCACTTTTCCAAAAAAAAAAAAAGAAAAAAAAATTCAAATGAAAATGAGTAGTTTTAATTTCAATCTGTCTGTGCATTTATATAAAACAGAAAAAGGCATCAATGCATAAGAAATAATTAAATACATCAATCTCTTTATTGTGAAATGGCTTTTTATTGCCTAGAATGAACGCAAACGACATTAAAGGCAGCCCACCCCCCCCCCCTTGAAAAAAAGGGTTAAACATTTACATGCCATCGATTATTGTACGTCAACATGTAGACAGTTCAGATCAATAAATAAATATCGACTATATGGAAATATAATAATGATTATTTAGCAAAATTTTGATCAGTAGTAAAAGGTCGGTTGGTCTGAGAGTTGGTAAAAGTTCGCAAAGGAAAACTGTCACTGCTTACTTTAGTACTTCATGACTTTCATATATTCGTTTCGGCAAAAATTCCAAGTTTACCACAGAGTACAATTTTATTTGGGACGTGTAAACGTTGAAGGTTACTAACTAGCCAACGCTTATAAGATTTATTTGGCTGTGCCTGCTAACTAGCTGACAGTTTAACAACTTGTATTTCTTTGCTAGCTTGTTAGCTCAGGAGACACAATTCTGCTAAACAAAACTCGTCCCGCAGCTTTAAAGTTATTTTAAAAACAACAAAGACGACATTTTCATATTTCACCTGGTCGGTTATTTATTAAAGCGAAGCGTTTATATATTAGTTTCTCTCAATGTTTTTTTAGGCTAGCTGGCTAGTTTGGGGCAAAGAAGCCAAGAAAAACATCACATGAGGCGAAAGAAAACAACATTTTCACACTTTCCAGAGCCGTTCTAAACACCACACAGCTCGGTAATTTAGACATAAACACTCTGCTTCGTAGCTCAACACGAACGCGAGTATTTTTATGTCAAAATCTGATTTTGAGCTAATGTTTTAGTCTTAACTGACCTCTCCCTGTTGACTGGGACACCGCGCCTCCTTCCCAACGACGCCATCTTGGAGAACCAGTACGTTGTCGATGACGTAAAAAAAAGTGTAGCAAAGCACTATGGGTAGTGTAGTTTCCTTCTCATCGCGTTCTAAGGCTGATGTGACTACACCAGACTACACTTCCCGGTACACCACTTGTCTAACGAGGCGCCTACCACTTCTATTTGTTCGAAAGATATTAATATCCTAAAAATGTCAATTTAGAGGTCAGGTGTGTGACAAATGCTAAATTGATGATAAAAAAAATAATAATAATGAAAATAAAAGATAAATGAAGTGGTTTTTTTTTTTTTTTACCTAGCCATTAAACACAGTGAATGTTCAGATCGTTTTATGGGTATTGAAATGTTTCGTAACAGCCAATCGAACGCAAGGACAACACACACACACACACACACACACACACACACACACACACACACACACACAGGACAAAACCGTTTGTTTGTGCAAACGCTGCACAAAGGCTTTCCACTGACAATCTGGACCTCCCTTGTAAGCTCAGCAGGTCTTATTAAGCGCTCAGCTGAAGATTTCAGACTCACCCATAATGTGTTCTTCCCACGCTACAGCACTGACGTCTATGGCGCGAGGCTCACCGAGCTGGCACGCGCTCACGAGGAGGCGAAACAAGCAGCTAGTGCTCGGTAAACGCTTCGCACGTGCAGCCGTCCGCTCACTGTCTCCCCCTGCAGCAGCGCTTTTTGTGCGTGTGTGTGTGTGTGTGCGCATGAAACCCGGGTCTGATACGTAGCCTCTGGTTCACTAACTGTCCCGTGCCAAATGGGTCAAAGGTTTAACGCTGGAGTGCAAACATACACAAAACATTTTTGACTGTGAAAATATAAACATTAACATAAACGTTTCACTTGACAGGATTTGGTCAAAATACCTACAACACTACAGGTGAATCCAAAACGAACAATGACGGCAGTCAGATCCTACACAGGAACTTGATTCTAGGCAGCAGGACTTGTCAGGGATGTGATTAGAGGTTTGAAATTCGAGTTTTAAAGCTAAAGGCATGAGTTGAGGATACTAATCCTCTTTGAGGCACAAACTGAGGATGTGAGACCTTTCAGAGCCATGATCTGAGACAGCTGCATCTCCCCAAGACTTGAACTGGGATGTGGTAGCTCAGTGGTTAAGGTGTTTGACTACTGATCAGAAGGTTCGAACCTCAGGTCCACCAAGCTGCCACTGCCCTCAATTGCTCAGTTGTATAAATTGAAATTAAAAAATGTAAGTCAATCTGCATAAGCGTCTGCTAAATGCTGTAAATGTTGATCTGAAGGAGCTAAACCTCTTAGAAGCTGATTTGAGTCAGCTATAAGATTCATAGAGCTGATGTATGAGAGCTGGACCTCCGAGATATTTCTTGAGGCATGCAGTTAGACCTCAGAGATGTTACTTGAGGCATGCAGTTAGACCTCTCAGAGATGTTACTCAAGGCATGCAATTAGACCTCAGAGATCTTACCTGAGGCATGCAGTTAGAACTCTCAGGGATGTTACTTGAGGCATGCAGTTAGAACTCTCAGAGATCTTACTTGAGGCATGCAGTTAGACTCTTAAGAGATGGAATTGAGGCAGCTTGCATTCTCAGCAATGTGATTTGAGACAAGTAGGCCATGTACACTGCTTAGCATGGAATTATGGCAATATCACATTTACACAACTAAGAGGTGCTTCCTGATTTGGGATCAGACTTGCAGTGGTAGCGACAAGGTTTATAAAGTAGATCTGTAGTAGTGTCAATGTCCATTTGGCAAAACATATGGTCTAGTGTCATGGTGTGTGTAGGAGAAGTTCCCCATCGACCATCTGCAGAGAGACAGTGGTCTATTGTGAAGACAGTAACATGCAGAATGTATGGTAATGATCTCAGATAAGACACAATGTACTGACTATGAAAAGCCTCTGGTGAGAAAAACAATGCTTAGAAAATAAAAAACTGATTGTTAAGCAAAGAGGAATAGATCCATTTATTACACGGGCGTTTGCAAGCAAAGGCTTTGACAGTCTTGCTTTTGTGTTTTCACAGAAAATCCTAAATCGCTCTTTAGTAGATCAACCAAAATGTCCAGTGCTGCTACTTGGATGCACTCACTGACTCTGTTATTGGATTAACTGGGATGTGCTCTAATAACCACTGATAACATTTTGTCAACAATTTTTGTCTTTACATGTAATTAGATAACATACTACTGGGGTCTACATTATTCGGTCAATAATTTTTTTTCATTTTATTTTCAAATTACATAAATGCTTCTCTGCACCAATTTTTTTTTCTTTTAAACATAGTCACATGGGATTATAAATAGGGATTAAATGACAGGTGACATTTATATAGGAATAAAATTAAAGCATCTTATATGTGAGTTTAGACACATTAGACAATGGACTAATCCAACAATGCATGAATGTAATCCAGACTGAAAACATTAATATCACTCCAATTTAGCTTTGAGGCAGCTAGATCTCTTACTACAGGGGTCCAAGGCTGCTGGTTTTCTCATATAAGGGATTTAAAGCCACTAGATCTCTCATAGTAGGGATTTGAAGCAGCTAGATATCTTGAAGTAGGGATTTGAGGCAGCTAGATCTCACGTAGTAGGGATTTGAGTCAGAGCTCTCGAATTAGGGATATGAGGCAGCTAGACCTCTTACAAACGTGATTTCACACAGTTCTCTGACACATGACTGAAGGTAGTTATAGAGACTATTACAGGCCTACTAAACTATTAATTACAGTAATATGACATCTATACCTTTATTTTAAAACTTGAATATTAATACAGAGTACATGAATGTGTACAAACTGATGAATTTCAGGCCTGGTTTATCTGTACGAATCATGCTCTTGTGAGAGTTATTACAGACTATGGCAAGCTTCTAAATATTCAGAGAGCACGACCTTCATTCTCGTCACAATGGTGCATGTTCCTACAGTTATATTGTAAGGGCAGACAGACTGTGCCCCTGTAGTTTGAGCACCTTACTTACCCTGTTTATCGGTGGCCTTCCTGGACACCATGATTAATAAGGCCATGAGAAAACGGTAGGAACAGGAATAACGCACATTTACCTTACACATTAATGCACACAGATGACAGATCTCACACCATGCTTCTGTTATGCAAACACACATTACACGCTCCCTGTTCTGAAGGGCAGTGCTGTTTGTCAAGTGTTAATCCTGAGAGCGTCTGCCCCTTAGAGTATGGCGTTGGTTGTGCGTATTGTATCAAAAGTATCTCCTTCTTACTCGCCCCTAGTTTCCACATGGTGTCTAAATACACACTCGCTCACAAAACATGGCTGCTACAGTGACCAAGGTCATCTTTAGGTTACTTTTTTTGCATGCATGTGTTTTGAGCACCATTTAGACCTCAAGGCATTAGGCTAGAAAGGCATGTGAAGTAACAAAAATTGCTGTTTTGTTTCTTTTTGTGAATGGTATTCATGGAACCCTGTTTTGGCATTTTGGCATGTGGATCCCATAACCACAAAGTCATTAGGGCTTTAAAAACAGGTCCATTTTGCTCACAAAGCACACAGTTGTCCCACCCTCTCTTGGAAAACGCAAGCTTCAAACATTGTAGATACGCCTGCAGCGTTGTCTGTACAGTCGCTGATAATTTTATCTTGTCACCTCCAAACATTCTCTCTCTCTCTCTCACTCACACACACACACACACACACACACACACACACACACACACACACACACACACACACACACACACACACACCATCACTCTCAGTGAAGACCAGTTCCAGTCAAAACCCCCCTTCCCCTCAAGCTCAAATGATCTGTCAGAAACAGGAGTCTTTTCATCCTGTTGGCATCTCCCTCAATGGATGATGATGTGCTCCAGGTAGTGAGGGTGAGGGTTTTCTTTCACATACTTTTGAATGTACCAGCAGGTCAGGTGAGCCCTGAGGTCTTCCTCGACCACAAAATCCATTGCTGCCTAAAAAGAAGAGGAGGAAACGAGTAGTCAGAATAAAAAAACCACATCCAACAGGTCAAGTAAAGCATATTGATTACTATCTGGAAAATGCGGGTACCATTTGCAGATGCACAGCGAACTGCCAAGAAACTGCCTTGTACATGATGAAAGCCACTGACTTTCATGGCTGAGATGAAATTTAAAGATGCATTTGTATGTATGATCACATTCTTTCCTGGAGAACCTGAAGTCCTGAACATTCGACTGACACACATAATAGGTCAAGTTTATTGTGGCTACATAACCACAATAAAACTGTTTAAACGAGCTCTTATGCAGCATTCATTTGACACCAGTCTGCTAATGTGATCTACAGTGCCTGAGAAAGAGGTGAGGAAACTTTGAGCACTATTTACGTTAAATTAAAATGATTCCTGTTGTGGCACAAACTCATTATGTTTAATTCGATCCGTTTGCTAAGACTTTGTTTATTGAATCAAATTTTTGGAAGAATTAAAAATGCATCTTTAAGATTTGAAATATCAGTACATTTGTTTACAATATTATCTCTGTTTTATTTTTATTCTTAACATAACTGATCGTTCATACTCTAGTCTTTATTGTATCTCGTCGTCTGCCTTGTCTCGTATAGTTTGTATAGTATAGTGTTATTTATGTCTGTACTTTTGAGAGTCACAAACACCTGGAACCAAATTCCTTGTGTGTGTCAACACACTTGGCCAATAAATCTTATTCTGATTCTGATTTCTGTGTCTGAAAGCCTAAAGGAACATTTTTTTCCTCTGATGCTGACACAATTCAGATAAAAAGGTAAATAAACATCTCTGAATTAATATAAACCTCTAAGGAGAATATAAATCAGCCAGAAACTTCTGACCATAAGATTAACAACCTCACTAGCCTCATGGTACAAAACTCTTCCGGTCTGTAGTGATGTGACCAGATTGCATGTGCTCCATCCGATTTTTAAATGTGATATATTTGATTCTACTTACATGATTAATACAGTTAACCATCACACTAGTCCACAATGAAATACTGATATATTGTAATACTCAACCTTGGCCAGGTGCTTGGCAATTCCTCGTCCTCGGAAAGCATCAGGAACCTCTGTGTGTTGCAGATCCACTGTCTTCTTCCCCACATATTCATACAGCAACACGGCTCTATCGTAAGAACCTAGTACACAAAAAACTACTGTCACACCCTTCCAACATAAAGAGACAAAGAAATTTAATTCACACAAAAAACCCATTGTAAGGTTTACTTACTTTTTTGTATTATCACTTTAATAAAGGGGGAAAAAATAATTTTTTTTAAATTCTCTCTCTCTTTTTTTTAATTAACAGCTTAAGTAAGTGTTGTTATGTTGCCAGTTTTTTCTTCCTCATATAAGATACTGGGTACTGAGATGGCCACTGTAAAATGTTTTGATTTTTGTTTATATATTTCCAGCTTTATACTTTGGGCTATTTGACGAGACAATCAGTCAAAAAAAATAATTTCCCTGCATGTGATACAGTGTACGATTGTGTAAAAAATAACATTTGTATTTAAACAAAGAAAAATTGAGAGGTTAATGAAAGACATATATATATATATATTAATTAGAGAGAGAAAGAGAGATAGATGTACTTTGTTCATCTCCAAAGAGAAGTATGGGAATATAAATAGTTATGACATTTTAATAACAATTATAATAACTGATGACAAGCTACTGTGGTAGAAGGTGGAATGCAGAATATAAGAAAATTATTATTTGATATCCTTGCCAGATGCACACACTTCATTTTCTTCTTTTTTTTTATAACAAGTACTCAATTCCACACACCATCATGCCATCACTGTGCTGCCAGGTATCAGGTGTGAAGTCTCATTTACCTCAATTATAAAACTTCTTTTGGAATTGTAACTTGTATTTCTCCTGTATTTTTGTCCTGCACTGTCTTGTCCTGCACTGTTTGCACAGTTGCACTTTATGTATCTAGGACTAACTTACTAAGTCCTTAGCCCTGTCTTTGTTTTATGTAGCACCACAATCCTGGAGAAACGTTGTCTCATTTCACTGTGTACTGCAACAGCTATATATGGTTGTAATGACCATAAAAGCTTCTTGACTCGACTCAATTAAAGTGCATGAAGTCTAGTGCAGGTCTGTTAAACAGGACAACACTAACAGAGAGGCCTGATTCTAATCCTAATCCTAACAGGAAGTCGAAGTCAAAACCATAAATAATTCAAGTTTTCACTCAATTTAAAAAGACAAAGAAACTAAAGACCCATGAGGAAGATTTGTCCGTGTATAAAGACTGCAGACTGTTGCTGTGTACATGAAGCAATACGAGTCCTGGCTAACGTGTGTAATTAAAAACAACACATTAGTTTCTAAGCTAAACCAAAGCGAGCTGAAAAACTTTAAGCTTGAACCGAATGAGTTGAAACACAGAGACAACACGAGGTTCAGTACAAAACACTTCACGGTTTTCACTACTTTTCCTGGCGACAGAAAAAAAAGTTAATTCGCCACACGGACATCTTCATGCTAAGGAGCTAGCGAGCTAACTAGCGAAGCGGCTAAGCTCGTGTCACTGCTAAGGCTTTTTATGAAAACAAAGGTAACATGCAGGCGCTCGCGCGCGCACGCGCCAAGGTTAGCAGTAACGAACGTCGCGTTACCGTTGAGCCGGATGGTGAATTGGCGTCGTTTTTTGTCGTGTTCAACGCAAACGGGGCTGTTGATCTCGATGACATTCATCTGAGCAGCCTGGGCCATAATGTCTCGCGGATCGCTGCGTGTCAACGCGCCACGACTGAACCGAAATCCCCCAGAAGCGCAGTCATAGCCAAGCAGCGCGAGCGAACATCAAGCAGAAACACTCCATCCGAGGAAATCAGCTGTAGGGTCACGTGCCTGACTGTCAACCAATCAGAAGCAACGTCAATGTTTTGATGTCCGGCCTCGTGGGTGCGCGTGCAGCGCTTCACCGCTAGGGCGCGCGCAAACGCCGTACTGGATGATTTTTAGTTGTTTAGTAAATGTTCATTTATTATTATTATTATTATTATTATTATTATTATTATTATTATTATTATTATTAGTAGTAGTAGTAGTAGTAGTAGTAGTAGTAGTATTCAGAATCAATCAGAATCAGGTTTATTGGCCAAGTGTGTTGACAAACAAGGAATTTCTTTGTGACTCTCAAAAGTACAGACATAAATAACACTATACTATACAAGACAATACAGACATAAATAACACTATACTATACAAGACAATACAGACATAAATAACACTATACTATACTATAACAATACAGACATAAATAACACTATACTATACAGACAATACAGACATAAATAACACTATACTATACAAGACAATACAGACATAAATAACACAATACTATAACAATACATACATAAATAACACTATACTATACAAGACAAGACAAAACAGACTATACAAGAAAATGCAGAAGATGTGATATAATATAGACAGTATGAGTATTAAATATGAATACAGAATATATGACAGATCAGTTATGTACATAAAGGATGAGACGTGCATGATAGTGCAAATAACAATATTGTGCAATATTATACTTTTGTATTATTATTATTATTATTATTATTATTATTATTATTATTATTATTATTATTAAGAATCAGAATCAGAATCAGGTTTATTGACACACACAAGGAATTTCTTTGTGACTCAAAAGTACAGACATAAATAACACTATACTATACAATAGATATAAATAACACTATACTATACAAGACAATACAGACATAAATAACACTATACTATGCAAGACAATACAGACATAAATAACACTATACTATACAAGATAAGAAAAAACAGACTATACAAGAAATATGTGATATAATATAGACAGTCTGAGAAGTGCATAATATTACAAATAATATTGTGCAATATTATACTTTTGTATTATTATTATTATTATTATTATTATTATTATTATTATTATTATTATTATTATTATTATTATTATTAAGAATCAGGTTTATTAGCCAAGTGTGTTGACACACAAGGAATTTCTTTGTGACTCTCAAAAGTACAGACATAAATAACACTATACTATACAAGACAATACAAAACAGACTATACAAGAAAATGCAGAAGATGTGATATAATATAGACAGTATGAGTATTAAATATGAATACAGAATATATGACAGATCAGTTATGTACATAAAGGATGAGACGTGCATGATAGTGCAAATAACAATATTGTGCAATATTATACTTTTGTATTATTATTATTATTATTATTATTATTATTATTATTATTATTATTATTATTATTATTATTATTATTATTATTATTATTAAGAATCAGAATCAGGTTTATTGACACACACAAGGAATTTCTTTGTGACTCAAAAGTACAGACATAAATAACACTATACTATACAATAGATATAAATAACACTATACTATACAAGACAATACAGACATAAATAACACTATACTATGCAAGACAATACAGACATAAATAACACTATACTATACAAGATAAGAAAAAACAGACTATACAAGAAATATGTGATATAATATAGACAGTCTGAGAAGTGCATAATATTACAAATAACAATATTGTGCAATATTATACTTTTGTATTATTATTATTATTATTATTATTATTATTATTATTATTATTAGTAGTAGTAGTAGTAGTAGTAGTAGTAGTAGTAGTAGTAGTAGTTTATTATTTATTTATTGGCAATGTCCCTCAAAATAAAGACATGTTTATTATACTACTACTACTACTACTACTACTACTACTACTACTACTACTACTACTACTAATAATAATAATAATAATAATAATGATGATGAAAAATCAATTAACTCCTTGTGTAGTTGTTCTAAAAGACTGCAATCATATAGGGCCACGATTGCAGTCTTTTAGCTTTTGTTGTGATATGGGAAAAGTTTTGATCTGGAAAGTTGTGGCCACTCTATATAAACTAAACAGAAAGCTGAATATTTTAGTATAACAGTAATATGTCCATTAGGAAGGTGACTGTACTATTCAGGTACAGGTGTATTCAGGTGTTCATCATAACCGCTGCTTTATCCTGATCAATGTAGCCATCCTGGAAACATGTGATGAGGCAGCAATACACCCTGGATCAAACACCAGTCCATCAATTTGGAGTAGTGACATCCACCATGTTTTGGCGAGGTTGGAGAAACCTGAAGAACCTGGAAGAAAGCCAGACAAACACAGGAAGAACCCTCCCTTGACCAGGATTTATCAGTGGACCCTGGAGCTGTGAAGAAGCAGCACTACACATTACACAGTTGTGCCACCCCACACGATTGTAGCCTACAACAAATTAAAATTAAAAAGTTTTATTGTACTGAGAAAACATCAGAGCCTGTAAGCCTGTAATCTTTAAACTTCATCAGGCCTTCTGTTTTGCTTTATTACAGAGTAACAATTGAAACAGCAGACATTCTTTTCTGTAGTAATCACACATATGCTCTAAATGTGGTGGATAGAGATTCATTTAAAAGAGTAAATACAGATTTGCTTCATTTTGTAGTTTTACAAATCTTAATATTCTTTCCCTGAGCTGGAAGATAATTATATGAGACTAACTAGACATTAATTCTGTATTGCTATATTTGTACTGTATTTGTTATGTAAACCTGTGCACATCAGAGCTTCTCATATTGCTTTTTTATTTAATGGTAATATTATGATGTATCAAATACTGATGATTTAAATAATATAATATATGGTGTGGCTAACATTTAAATCACCCCATCATTAATTTATTTTTATCAACTGCTGCTTCCTGAAAAACTGGATGAGACACCAGACACACCCACACACACCCACACACGTTTAGAGTATTTACCTACCAGCATTTTTTAAAAAGGTAGAGAAAAACAGAATCTGGAGGCAGCTCACACATTCATAGGGAGACAATGGAAAACTCCTCCTAAACAAGCTCAGGACTGTGAAGACCCTGGCTCTGTGACACATAACACTGCCCCCTGCATCACCATAGTAAACCTAAGCAAATCTTTTAACGATGAAATGCCAGTGGTGCAAACCAGTTTAATGGAGACTCAGACACACGTGTTTCAGTTCTGATTTTAAGTAAATAATTTGTATTATTGATACAAATATATAATAGGAAGAAAAGATCAAATCAAGAATATAATAGTTCTATGTAGAACTATACAACAGAGTGTACAACAGAACTCAGCTATTTAAAAACAAACCCTGAAGAAACTTCTGCAAGAGTAAAAAAAAAACTATTTCAGAGTATGATTCTTTTTGGCCACTGAAATTGAAAAAAACAAACTTGGCTTTGGGAAAGTGTAACAGCAGCTTCCACTAATGCTTCATCTTGTTGTTGGTGTGTCTTTGTGTATCATGATTATTAAAAGTAATCGAGAATAAGTATTTGTTTAGATTCCTGTTTATGTGTTTCAGTCATGTTTTAAACCCTTTCATCTATGACTTTCCTGAGCTTGTCAATGATATCTTCTCCAGTGCTCCAAGGCACTACGGTGGCTTTGAACTCTCCAGGGTTGGCCTCGTGCTTCTCCTGGATCAGCTTGTGCATGGGGAAGTCACGTCGAGGAAATGCCACATCACCAGGTGCCAGTGTCAGCGACGGGCAGAAGTCATTTGCACCGTCACCGACGTACAGCACCCTTTGATATTTCCTGCCTCCTCTTTCGTGCACCCTCCGAGCCGTGTATCGGCGAACAATTTCCGCCTTGCACATGTTCTCTGGACACCTCAGGCAGTCATGGGAGTGGAAGGGGCGGAGCTGAAGTTGTCCATTTTCATCAAAATGGGCTGGGTTAGTGAAGATTCGCATGAAGAGCGAGCGAAAGCCATGGTTCTGCAGCCATGTTTCGATGAAAACCGTGTTGGCATCTGACACACAAATTACCTCAAAGTCCTTTGGTGGGCATGACTTCAGGAAACGCAGCAGGGCAGGGATGCCTGGGCATGGTGGAAGACGCTCTATAGTGTTACGGATAGTTGATGGAGTAACCCCCTGCTCAGCGATGTAGGTCAAGACTCGATGCATGTACTCATTGTACCTGCCTGGACGGTATGTGTCTTTGAGCCAGGAGGGCAGAGAACCACCGGGGGCCACTGTAACCATGGCATCATCGCTGCACTCGTCCACGAGCGTCTCATCAAAATCAAAAAATATAAGAAAGCGCCGGTCATGTGGGGGCAAAGCCTGTGCTCTGTTGCCGTGCAAGTGGGTCTCTTCCACTACACCTGGAGGATGCGGTGGGTTAAAACAGCAGTTGAAGACAGAGTCCCGCATCGCTACTGTAGCAACAACTCTCTTTTTAATTCTGAGGAGAAACACAAAAAGTATTTTGGTATTTAGCAGAAAATCAAAGATTAATTACAGGAACAACAGCAATTGACATGTAGAATTAATCTGGGGTGCTGACATGGCATGACGTAGTGAAATAGTAGACATTTTCTTCTAATTTCCTCATTTCTAAATATTTCATCTCCATTTATTTTGTATCAGTTTTACACAAACATAAAATGTTAAAAACATAATTATAATGTCTAAAACAAATGCTAATGAATGTGTACTCAGATTCTTTCTGGATTTTATTATTTCTAGTAAAAAACAAACAAACATCTGACTCTGTTGATTTATGTAAATATCCTGCATTCATCACAATTTTACTATGGAAATGAGCTGCAAAATGATTATTATAAGTTTTGAATAATACTGGCAATTCATAACATCAACAAAATGTACTAAAAATACAAAAACAAACAAAAAACAAAACAAAAAAGAATGTGAAATTGCCACATCAGGAATTAAGAACATTACATATTACACAATCCAGAATCCAGATCACAAACACACATCTTAAAAAAAATAAATAATAAAAATAACAATCCCTGAAGTATGCATGTGTGAATTCAACCTGTAATGTGATTTTGTCACGCTTGACGTGAGCCCTTTTTGCAAATGTTAACTCTTCTTGTTAATGTGCATTAAAGACAGACAGGTTCAAATTTCACCTTCAGACTAATCCTTGATGTCACCGCCCTGGGGCTCAAAGCTGTAACAGAAATCAAAATGACATTATAAAATGAAACCACATTTGATTTTTGGAACCAAAAGTTAATTTTCTTCTGATATATCAGAGCTACTTTCCACAATTTAGTCTTCAAAAAAACAAACAAACAAACAAACAAACAAACAAACAAACTAACTAACTAACTAACTAACTAACAAACTAACTAAAAATTCTTTTTGGCACCTGATACAGTATGTCTACAGACCAAATTTACAAGGCTGAAAACATTCAAACGTCCTCGACAGCATCCTTACAGAAACCCTTTTTCCAACCCAATGGACAAGAGAGTCCATTATTTAAAGAATAAAAGTAACATAGATTAAAAAGGGTTGTTTTGATGTGTAGAATTTGATTATTTTCCATCAACAGCATATACTCAGCTTCTCTCTGTCTTATTTTTAATATTATCATAATAATAATAATAATATACATTGACATATATCCTGACAAAAAAACAACCAAGCAAAAAACAAACAAAGAACAACAAACAAACAAGAACAAACAAACAAAAACATAGCATATATAGCATCAGATGCTCCTGAACAGTCTACATGGTGATGTGTGCGCTATTAATCTGACAGTTTACAGCAGTTTAAAAACAATACCTTATCCAAACGTCTTAACCCCTTTCTTTTACCTGTTGAGTGTAAATCCAAAAGAAACCCTATGTTTTGTTGCCTATATTCTGTGTAGTTGCCGGTGCCTCGCGCGCGCCTGTGAGTGCTCCGACATCCTGGCGCGGCAGCGCGCGCTTTATGAGATCAGAGTAAAAGCGACGCCCCCTTAGCGCTCGTGCACATTTACATACTGTAATAATGTGAAGACTGAAGATTTTTTTAGACTGGTTTTTATCTCGGTCTACAAGGATTGCAAATGTTTTGCCCACATCCCCTAGAGACAATAACATCATTTTCATGCCGCTATAATTAATGAGCTCAAAATAATTTAGATTCAGATGATTAAAATAATGCATTTGGTCTCAGAAAGCTGTACAAGACAGAAAACAATATCTAGTTTTTTTTAATGCATTTTACTAACTTGATGTCTGCTTTGGTATGGAAGATACTACAGCCTGGAACCCAAAACATCACCAGGATCCAAGCATTTGGTCTCTGTCTTGGTGTTTGTGGGCTCTTAACCATAACACTAATTCATGCTTGTTGAATATCCCATTCCAGATTTAATCCTGCTTTTTAAGAAACAAACTTTTAGAAGATTTAACAAACTTCACGACTCTCAGAAAGGCTTTCCCATAGATTTTGGAGCGTGGCTTTGGGGATTTGGCTGAGGTGAAGTCTGCATTTTAGTTCATCCCAAAGATGTTCATTGGGGTTGAGGTCAGGGTTCTGTCACTCAAGTTCTTCTTCTTAAACTTCGCAAACCATGTGTGAGCCATGGAGCTCACTTTGTGCAAACAATTTGCATACATGGTGTTCAGAGTTCTGCAAACTTTTGCCCATATAATTTTAAAATAATGAGAATACATGTACATTTAATATGCAGTTCCCCAAGCTATCATATAGGCTGAATTCACATTGTCTTTTAATTACCTTCATATTTAATTACATATTCAAAACATTATTTATTTGTAACAGGTTTATAAGAATATAACAGAGTAAACAAGAAACTCCTTAATAACAAGCTTAAGGAGAACTTTTTCCCAGGCTACCTTATTCTTCAGCTTCTTAAGAGGTTTCTTAAAAACATAATTCAATACTGGTCAAATTCATCAGTGCATCATTGAACTGTAATTTGTTATATTCCTTTATTTTGCATATCTCCACTTATATTTTAATTCTAAGAACAATTAAATGATGAATATCTATATGTAAAAATGTCGTCCGGACTTCAGTAAGGCAAAATTTAGAAACTCAAGCATTTCCATTTTCACTGTATGTTTATCAAGCCTGAAGTCATTAAGTTCTGATGTCTTTTTTTCAGTGATTTAGGTATAGAAATGATAATAGACCTCTTAAAAGGTGTTGAGCATCTTTGTGAAAACTGAGGCCAGCACATCAGTGCAGTGATAAGGTGATAGAGGTGATCTGGGCCAGTTGCATTTCTTTTGTTTAGCCTTTTAAAGGAAACTATCACCATTTCTTCTGGGATGTAAATGATGTGATGGATAGAGTGGAGCACTCCTCTTTTAAAAAAAAAAGCATTTTGAGCAAATAAATAAATAAAATTGAGTTTATCTAGACATTCAGTCATTGTAAGTAGGATGGCCTTGATTTGTAGTATTTATTTATTTATATTGCCCTTGGATTTTCCATGTATTTATTTATATTATATGCCCTGGGATTTTCCATATACGAACACATTCAAATAGATATCCAATTTTAATCTTGAATTTTGTATTCTATTAATCTTTATATCATTCTTTATATCCTTTTGTTCTGTGTTTATGTTCTGTAAAGCTGCTTTGAGACGATGTCGATCATAAAAAACGCTATACAAATATACTTGAATTGAATTGAATACTCATTTGTTTGGGTCATTGACATCATCTTTCATTTCAGATGTTTCATTGAACTTGGCTTGGCCTTATACAGATCCAGTAAATACAATGTTTTGGGGTAAAAGATTTTTGTTGATCAAGGTATGGATATCGATGAAGTAGATACATTGATTATTCTAAAATGTAAAGATTGACCATGTGTCACTGTTGGGGAATTTGGTGTTCACCAAAAAAATCACTCTGGACCCCTCACATCCTCACACTCCCTCTTTGAACTGTTGCCATCTGGTCGGCGCTACAGAGCCCTGAGCTCCAGAACGACCAGACGTAGGAACAGTTTCTTCCCTCAAGCAATCGATCTGATAAACAATTAACACCATGGAACACACAACACATAATATTTGCACTATGTATACCTCAATTTGCACATTTCATACTTCCACTCTGTACATATATGCATACATATTGTCTGAATGTTTAAGTTTACTTCAACTGCACACTTCACAATCGCACATGTGTACATACAAATTGTATATATTGTATACTTATTTGCATATGTATATTTTATGTTTATTTTAACTGCAGATTTCACACCTGTATATGTGTACATACAATTTAATCTATACTACATATGTCATTCTGTTACACTGTGGAGATTATGTCACTAAAACAAATTCCTCGCATGTGAAAACATGCCTGGCAATAAAGCTGATTCTGATTCTGATTCCGTATGGCTCACAAGTATCGAGTGTGGAAATGTACTAGATGTCTTTGACCAAAATGTGATGTTAACAGAAGGTATATATATATTACTTGGTATGTTCAGCTGTTCCTCTCTCCTCTGCTTCTTGTCCACAGCAGCCCTCTCTAATAACAGGCAATTTTGACTTACTATTTTAGGCATTGGCACTAGAGCACATAGTGTTCTTAAATCAGTTACAGTATCATTACCAACACACTCAAACCTACAACTCACATTTTCCATGGGATTACAAGAACTGCAAAATTAGAGAGCATTGCAAGAAGTGCAATCCAAAAGTTTAAACTGCTAGAAGATATTTTTAAGAAAACAGAAAACTGTTTTTACCTCATGATGTAAACTAAAACAGATGCTTTAATAAGATTTTTTTTTTATGATTGGCATGAACTCTTTAATCAACAATTAAAGAGTTAGTTAAACTTGTAATAGTAAATTACTTCCCAGAAAAGAGGAGGTGGAAATAAATGTGGTCAAATGTCCACATCAATATTACCATATAATTTATATTCAGTCATGTGAAAAAATTAGGACACCCCATTAAATATTCAGTTCCTTATTAAGAAATGTCAACGTCAATTAGTGATCTTGTTTAAATTGGTACCTGTAGATGAAAGTGATGTAGATGCTTGTAAAAAACAAACAAACAAACAACAAAAACAAAACAAAAATTACTTTCCACATATTAAACAAAACAAATAAACAAAATGAGTATTTCAACTAGGGGGGCACGGTGGCCTCACACCTCCAGGGTCGGGGTTCGATTCCCGCCTCCGCCTTGTGTGTGTGGAGTTTGCATGTTCTCCCCGTGCCTCGGGGGTTTCCTCCGGGTACTCCGGTTTCCTCCCTCAGTCCAAAGACATCCATGGTAGGTTAATTGGCATCTCTGGAAAATTGTCCGTAGTGTGTGAGTGTGTGAGTGAATGAGAGTGTGTGTGTGCCCTGAGATGGGTTGGCACTCCGTCCAGGGTGTATCCTGCCTTGATGCCCGATGACACCTGAGATAGGCACAGGCTCCCCGTGACCGGAGAAGTTCGGATAAAGCGGTAGAAAATGAGTGAGTGAGTGAGTATTTCAACTGTTAAGACACATTATGCTAGTGTTTCCCCCTTTGGCTGAAACAACCTGAGAGACGTTTCTTGTAACCATCTACCAGTTTCTGACGTTGACTGGAAGAAAGTTTCACCCGCTTCAATGCAGAATTCTTTCAGATGTGTAATGTTTGAGGGGTTTCTTGCATGCACAGTCTGTTTCATATCATCACACAGGATCTCAATAGGATATAGATCTGGGCTTTGACTTGGACATTCACTGTTTTTTTTTTTACTTTTTCGCCAGTCTATTGTGAATTGAAGTCGTCAAGATACGTTTGCTGATGTTTTAGGTCATTGTCATGTTGAAATGGTGCAGTTCAGCTTTAGCTTAATTTTTTTGACAGATGGTCTCACATGTTTCTCAAGCACCTTCTGATACAATGTAGAATTCATAATAGACTCTATGATGGTGAGCTGGCCAGGTCCTGCTGCAGCAAAGCATCCCCAAACCATAACACTTCCACCCCCATGTTTCACAGTTGCTATGAGGTTCTTTTACCAAAATGTATTTGGTTTACACAAAATATGCCCTCTGTTCTTGTCTCCAAATAATTAAATTTTAGACTCATCTGTCCAAAGCTCATTACTCAAAGTCTTGGCCTTTGTCCTTTCTCAAACTCCAGTCTTGCCCCAAGTTTTTTGAGACATCTTTAAGCACCTTGCAGTTTGCTCTTGGGGTGAATTTGCTTGGATGTTCTGACCTGGCCATGTTCGCACTTGTCTTAAGTGTTCCCCACTTATAAATGATTCTCAAAAAAATGCAAATTCTTTTGAGATCTTTTTATATCCCTTATCAGACTCAAACATCAACGATCTTCTTCCTGAAGGCCTCAGAGAGCTTTTTGGATCCCACCATAATGATACCGCGCACTTCAACAATTAAGAGCAAACCAAACTAAATATCTGAGGTTAAAATAAGACAAATGCTCTGTAACAATGTTCTAATAACTTACACCTGATGTGATACACCTGTAGGTCATTTTATCCGATTTAAGCACAAATAAATGTGGGGGGTGTCCTTCATTTTTTCCTAAAAAGAAACTGGATTTTTTTTTTAAATTACATTTTATAGATCATTTAAAAGACATTTCTTTGGTTTTATTGAAGTTTAATTACTTGAAACTGTCAATAATGAACCAGGTTTAAAAAAAAAATCCACAGCCAATCATGGGGTGTCCTAATTATTTCCACATGCCTGTATGTGGGGCAGATTTTAAAATGCAAGAACATTCTTTTGTTGGAAATCTGCAGTTTTCAGAATAGAATACTGTATAAATGTGTTTATGGTAAAGAAAGTTTACCCTCAATCAACCATACCCTTTTTTTTTGTAACACCATATGTGCAGGGTTTTGATCCATCTGAGCACCAAAAATGTCTTCAGATTCATTCATCAAAGGACTGCAGAAGTCAGGTGTATAAGTGATGTTATATCACTGCACTAAAGGTAAAGCATGGACTCCTTTGGTGAAGAAATGAAAGGTGAATACAGCATTGCGTCTTCTTGTGTGATGTGCATGTTTAAGGAAAGAGCAATGTGTCAATATATCTGAGCTTCCACATCTGTGCAAAGATTATTCAAACTAGGAAAAAAGCACTCAGATGGAACCGGTGCTCTGTCCTTTGACCCACAGTCATCATTAATGGTTTTGTAATTCTGCTGAAAACAAGCTGAATCTTAAATTTCACTTCTCAGTCTGGGCCACAAACAGAGACACTTTCATTAGACAGCAGTATTTCCAGGCTTGATTAACCAGTTGGAAGTGACAGCATTTTAACCTTTTTAAATTCTAACCTCAAAATTAAGCAAGGGATTAGATCCTGGGAAACAATGTTTTTTGCTCCAAACATGCAAGCATTTGGCATATTTGAGAGATTATGAATTAAAATCCTGACAAATCCATGTGAGCAAAGTGACCAAAACTGGCCATACTTATGTCATTTTGCACATACTATACAATATTTCAGTCATTTGCTGTTACACACTGCTATACATTATTTCAAGGACCTGCTGCTAAGAAACTGTTCATTCTAGTATTACTGCACAAAATATTGTTTAAACATTCAGTATTCACGCACAGTATTTAAACTGGTCGGTGCTGTTTACTGTTTATTGTCTTTTGTGTATTGTATTTTTTTGTATCGTCTTGCAACTTTTTGTCTGCACTGTCTTGTCCTGCACTGTTTGCACCAGGTTGCACAGTTGCACTTTTTCTGGCTAAGACTACTTACATGTCCTTAGCCCGGTCTTTGTTTTAAGTAGCACCTTGATCCTGGAGAAACGTCTCATTTCACTGTGTAATGCAACAGCTATATATTGGCTGAAATGACAATAAAAGCTTGACTTGACTTGAGATGCTCTTTTGTAGTTGTATAAACGATATAAAAGTAAGTTGCTCTGGAAGAGAGTGTCTGCCAAATGCTGGAAATGTAACTAAGCAACAGGGGATTGAAGGCCATGCTCAGTGGCCCAGCGGTGACGGTTTGGTGGCCCTGGGATATGAACTCACGACCTTCATTTCAGTCATCGAACACCATAGCCACTGAGCTACCACATCCTCCATACTTTGTGTCACTCACAGCAAAGCTAGCCAATCGTGACTGTCTGCAGCTCGTTTACTGTATGCACAAGAGGGCAGATAGCACTTTCTTCTAACTGCTCTGTGCAAAAAAAAAATAAAAATAATAAAAAAAAAAACACAAACAAACAAAAAAACTGATTGTGTCTAAAAGGAAGCACGTTAGCCTTCAACATCCTGGTAGCTAGCCATCATATGATAAAGGAGAGCTGGCTGATGTATAGAAAATGGCAGGTAAGGCCACTGAGGGGGAAAAACACATTTTGTCCATAATGATATTCGACCTCTTAAATTAAATCCTGTACCCACCCCTCAGTCCTGAAAACACCAGGGTAATAAATCTCAAAGGTGTAAAAGTTGGCAGTGTCAGTAGGGTGTGTACATCGCTCCAGTTCATACCGAGTCTGAACAATAGCTGTGTGCGATATTATACTGTAATCATGCTTGTGCAATTATTGGTTCTAGTTCCTCCAAAATGTAAAAAAAAAAAAACCCTAATAACTCATTTTTCTGTAGGATCCCAGTTTGACGCTCATCTAGATTTCTGAGAGCGGAAAGTGAAAACATCGCCTATGGTTTAACCTTGTCAGCAAGCACAGATAGTTTAGTATTATACTGTTCTTAACTTACCTGATTGACGAGTTCATTGGCCATTGATCATTCAGAGTATCAGGGATTGGGCATTCTCAGAACAAAGATAAGTCAAAGTGAACAGTGCCTGAAGGACGTAACCTTATTTTGAGAACACTTCAGTAATCTAATCACGCTTTTAACCTCACAACAATCATGTGGAACAGCTGTGCTTCTGTGGACTAGACAGAAATGAGTAAAAGGGTCAAAAGTGAGACAAACAGGAGCTGATAATTACACACACACACACACACACACACACACACACACACACACACACACACACACCCTGAACATAAGGCAAAACTTCACATTTCATTAAAAACAAAAGTATAAATGATGACTAACAAAGTTTTAAACGTGACTACTTTTTTTTTTTTTTTTACTTCCTAGAGTTATCAGAAAGTATGTTAAATGAGCATTATAAAAAAAAAAAAAAAAAAAAAAAGGCCTGTGAGTAATACATGTGTCACGTACTTTTTCATACACAATCGAAAGAAAAAGCAGTTTGAAGTTGGCAAAGCCGCACATCTGAATACCAAACAGTGATGCAATCGTGCTGCTACAGTCGAGTGGTAGGAACGGAGAAGGGTTAAATCCGCAGCTTTTAAAATCAGTCTAGAGTATTAAACATGGTCTGCTTATTTCATCACTAGAACGTTTTTTTTTTTTTATATATATATATATGTAGAAAGTGCATCCTATCAACCAAAACGTCAAACGTCACCACCTATCAGACTGCAGGGAGAAGAAGAAATCAATTAAAGTTTAAAATATGAAAATGAAGCTCTTTATAGTTAAAATCAAGGTCCATCTTTAGATGTGATTCTCCTCCTTTTCCAAAAGCTGACCCTCTCACTCACTAGTACACGAGCATACGTACACACACACTCGCGCACACACTCACTCGACATAATTAATAAAATCTTTTCCTTTTCAGTTCAAATCTGTAATGCAGCAGTAAAGTGCAGAGAACAGATAAACAAAATAGACTTTAACCACACACACACGCGCACACACACACACACACACACTGGATAGTCATTTAAAAGACAGAGAAGCAGCTTTCAATGCCAGCACCTCCCGAGGTGAAACGAAAGTCACATCAAGTACACAGTCACACACTCGCTGCTGCACACTACAGTGCCCTAACTGCACATTCGTCCGAATAAACAAATACAAATAAACCTCTTCTTAAGCCCAATAACACATACACATGTAAAAATTCCTCTTAAAAACAATGTTTACAAATAAGAATATGTGTTAAGTGGGTTAGATCATACAGAACATCATTAACGAAGTATGGGGTTTGCTTCAAGTCTCTTACGACTTCCATCATTTCTCAAAAGTCTGTTTTTCCCCTAAAAGGTTTTGCTTGATTACATCCATGAGTCCTCTTACAGAACATACAGTCCCAAAACCGTCGCCGGGGGAAAAAAAATGTCAACAGCGCACAATAATCTGACAACATTAAAAACAAGCATACTTGAGTGCGTTATATCATTTACGAGTTTAAGTGCCCAAAAGTCTGCATGTGTAACTTTGTACACACACACACACACACACACGTTTATGTCAAATGTGTACTTCCGTATAGAGAAGGCTAAACTGCATTATTCAAAAGTGAATTTAGAGCTTTTACAAGTAATTGTGTTGAACCCGTAGAACCCTGGCAGCAGCAGCTGGATACGTTATGAGACATAAAGAGAAAGAGTGTGAGAGAGAGATGAGGGAGAGATGAGGGGGAGAGACAGAGATGAGGGGGATAGAGAGATGAGGGGGAGAGACAGAGATGAGGGAGGGAGAGAGAGAGAGAGATGAGGCAGAGATGAGGGAGGGAGAGAGAGAGAGAGATGAGGGAAAGAGAGATGAGGGAGAGATGAGAGAGAGAGACAGAGATGAGGGAAAGAGAGATGAGGGAGAGATGAGAGAGAGAGACAGAGATGAGGGAGAGATGAGAGAGACAGAGATGAGGGAGAGATGAGAGAGACAGAGATGAGGGAAAGAGGGATGAGGGAGAGAGAGATGAGGGAGAACACAGGCATACAGAGTCAGAAAGTGTGCTGGCTCACACACAGTGGCATGTTTTCATCATTATGAGGCAGGTGGAATTTTTCCTTACCAGTTTATGAGGTGTAAAGTAATGCTAATATTATTTAAGAGAAAGTTCACTGAGGTTACCGGCCTTTAACAACTTGTCTGATCACGTGATCGCTTCCCAGCAAGGATATGCACAGTCAGCCCTTACATATAAGCCTCTCTATAACGAACACACACTCACACACACACACACACACACACACACCCCGGTGTGGTTATTTTTAGTGCTGCTGTGTGGAGCCTGGCCTCAGGTACACATCCTCATGCGCGCATTGGTTGATTGGCTCACTTTTAAAAAGCGCAGGAGGAGACGGCAAGAGAGAGGACGGCACAGACTGGTGAGGAGTGGCGTGGCTTGTCATAGGGGTGTGGCCAGGGTGATGCACATGGGTTTGGTGGTGCTGCGTGGGCGTGGCCTGCATGTGCAAATGGGAAAAGCCGTGTCCGATTCCAGAAGCGATCATTCCTGGGCCCACGGCTGCTGCAGTGGATGTGCCTTGAGAAGCCAGAGGTGGGCTGGAGGTGTGGCCAGAGGAGGAAGGGGTGTGGCCAGTGAGATGAACAGAGATGGGCATGTTGGCAGACTGTTGGGTCATGGGGCTAGTGACCCGGAAGCACTTCTCTCTGTGCGCCTTGAGCATGTTGGAGAAGCGAAAGCGTTGACCGCACACTTCACACGGGTAAGGCTTCTCTCCGGTGTGTGTGCGCCGGTGACGCTTCATGTTGGGCCGGCTGGTGAAACTCTTCCCGCAGATCTCACAGATGAATGGTTTCTCACCTGCAGCAACAAAGTATGTAAGCTTGAGTTATAAAAATGTAAACAGCTAAATGACTGCCTGTAGTTCTAATGTGCATTCAGAACATTCTGTAGGCATTCAGTGACGTTCTCCCAACACTACACTCGTACTTCTGGGTTCTTTGGATTATGGACCCTAGTTTTCCAAGCAGACTTTTCTCAAAGTAAATAAAACCCTAAAGTGTTTCCCTATCAAAGAAAAACATACATAAAAACAAAAACAAACAAATATAAAATAATCATTGAGCTTTTTTAACTTTAGCTTTAATTTGCCTGATGTTGTTCATCGAGAGAACGTAGCCAAACTCACATCTGAAGTCAAGTATCCTATATAATCAAAGGTAAAGGATCAAGCAAACTATTACTGTATACAATGAATAAACTATTCATGGGGGGTCATGATGGCTTAGTGGTTAGCACGTTCGCCTCACACCTCCAGGGTTGGGGGTTTGATTCCCACCTCCACCTTGTGTGTGTGGAGTTTGCATGTTCTCCCCGTGCCTCGGGGGTTTCCTCAAGGTACTCCGGTTTCCTACACCGGTCCAAAGACATGCATGGAAGGTTGATTGGAATCTCTGGAAAATTGTCCGTAGTGTGTGTGTGTTTGTGTGAGTGAATGAGAGTCTGTGTGTGCCCTGTGATGGGTTGGCACTCCGTCCAGGGTGTATCCTGCCTCGATGCCCATTGACGCCTGGCACAGGCTCCCCGTGACCCGAGGTAGTTCGGTTAAGCAGTAGAAGATGAATGAATGAATAAACTATTCATACATAAGTGTGCTTACAACTTCAACAGTCCTACTACTTCAGTTTGGGTTATGTGAGAATTTATCCCCAAGAGGATTTCGCCGGTTAATTTTATAATTCTGGGTAAAAAACAAAAAACAACAACAACAACAAAAGACAGAATAGCTGTATTGCAAAGTAGAGTTTGTTTTTGGGTGTGCAACATGGAGGCATGTGATATTAAAAAGGGTGTGTATGGGGAACTCTGGGTGTGTTCCACCACAAGCATTTAGGTCTCTCATTTAAATTCATTGAAAAAAAGAACTGAGACAAAAGTGTCACATGGAGAACCTTAAGCTGTTCTGAAATCGTTTGAAGCCAGAGAATGAAATAATGAATAAATAAAATCTTCGCAGATTCCTACAGAACACTTAATATAATTAAATGAAATGTCTGAGAACACAATGCATTATAGCCTGCTGTATATGTGGCTGCAAAATGGTGACAGTACCCATGCTGACCGTCCACCATCAATATCACCTACACACTGGGCAGCTGAGCATCAGAAGTGGGCCATAGACATCCAACATTGAGGTTATCAGCATCCTGGTGCATCCTCTTCCCAGGTCTACATGACTGTTTGGTTTGATTCTTGTTCCATTTCTCTATGGCCCACTTCTGATGCTCACCTGCCCAGTGTGTAGGTGATATTGATGGTGGACGGTCAGCATGGGTACTGTCACCATTCTGCAGCCACATATACAGTAGGCTATAATGCATTGTGTTCTCAGACACCATCCTATCATAGCCAGTATTCACTATTTCAGTAGTTCCTGCTTCGATAGCTCTTCTGTGGGATCGAACCAGAAGAGGTAGCCTTTGGTTTCCTTTGCTCTTCATGCTCAGCAATGCACATGAGCCTGTTGCTGGATAATCGGTCCTTCCTTAGTCCACTTTTGGTAGATACTAACTACGGCACACAGGAAACTCCTTACAAAACCTGCCGCTTTGGAAAGATGCTATTACACCTCGTCAAGCCGTCTCGATGTGAAGATGTTTGAAATGACAATAAAAGCTATTTGACTTGACTTGACCCTTATGCTTGGCCATTTTTCCTGCTTTGAAAACTGTTTGCATGCTGCCTGAAATATCCTGCCCCGTGACAGGTTCCATTTGAATGAGATATTCACCGGTCAGTGTTTTTAATGGCAGTGTGTATAGTTACTTTATACATGTACGCACGTGATTATGGCACGTAGATGTACACTTTATATGCGGTTATGTGTTCGGGCCTGTCTGTGTGTCTCACCTGTGTGCGTCTTCATGTGCTCATCGAAATACTGCTTCATGTTGAAGTCTTTGCCACACCACTGGCACATGAACTGCTTGTGTCCGATGTGGATGCTCATGTGAGACCGCAACTGATACTTATACTGGAAACGCTCGTCACAATTCTGCGCACACACACACGGAAATACAGTGTGGGTGAAAGCAGTAGCTGTAGCTGGATCACAGGAAGGGAGCTTTGTAATGGAAGAGACACAACCTGTCATTACAGCTTATAAGCCTGTTATTACCAGAGTTATTTATACACGTACTAGCCCAACCCTGTCTGTGACACACACACACACACGCCCTGTTTCACATAAACACACATGCACAGCTCCACCCAGACCACCCTGTGGGTTTAAAAACTGCCACATAGATATGAAAGGCTTCTATCCTCCACTCAAAGCATCAGTGGAATCTGGACATAACACTTCAGCGTACAGCGGTCACAGACCTGATACTAGAAATGTAAATGGTCAACCAACAGAGAAGCTATTTAAAAAAAACAGAGGAGAAAAATGAAGGAAGTGACAAAACAGCCAAACTGGTCTCTCCTGGTATAGATCGGTACAGTGAACATTGTTCAATTGCACAGTTCATCAAATCTAATTATCTACAGCAATTCAGACTCAAGGGACACACAGGACTCAATACACAGTGGAATATATAGTGGACTTATTGGCAGCCTTTAAAAAGAAATAGTAAAATCTTCATCATAGTCATCATCATCATCATAAATACTTACTACAAAACGCGATTTAAAAAATGCTTAATCACTTCTTTATGAACACCCTATTAGACTTTCTTTAACTAAGCATGAGACAACCGACGAAATACAAAATAACTTCAAATTAAATTTCATCACTGGGTGCCAATAAATCTAAAGGTAACAGTATAGTAGCCAAATACAGACCAATGCTAACTTATACGGGGTGCTGAACAGTTTAAAACCAGTGTGTTGTAGGATAATGAGGAATAGATAAGCTTAGCTTTCAAGGAACACATTAAGTAAAAGCTTTAGAATTCAGAGTGCCAATATTTCTAGAGTTGGGTGTACTGTACATTAGCAGTAACCAAACCCTGGGTGATGTTAATGCTCAGCCAACAGGTCTGACAAACATCCATTTGTGTTTAGATGTAAAACAGCCTGCTGCTGTTGGGTAAACGTGTATAACCAGCACAAACACAGACCTCATTATACTTTTAGTCAAATATAGTGTAGAGAAAATAATTAAAGCCTTATTTCGAGTCAGCAAAGCTTGGCAGATGTCGTCTGAACACACAGACACTCACACAGACGCGCACACGTAATATATGCATTGGTGGCTGCTTGTGTGTTTGCTTTACCTCCACGTGAGAGAACTAAAAAATGTAGTCATTTGCATATATGTGTGTGTGTGTGTATGGGTGTGTGCGCGTACGTGAGGTAGTGTACACAATGCACTACATTCTCAGGTAAACTCCACTTTCCCGACACACACATAGTTCAGATTTCCCACAGAGGCGTGTATGCACATGCATTAGTGTGTGTGTGTGTGTGTGTGTGTGTGTATACCTCACAACGGAAGGGCTTCTCTCCCGAATGCTGAAGCGAGTGCACCTTTAAAGACATGCTGCGCTTAAAGGACTTTCCACAGGTCTCACATGTAAACGGCATGTCCTTAGTGTGAGCTGTAGGCAAAGAGATGAGTGAGTGATTTACAGCTGCAGCTTGCAGGACCACCAGTTGATAGAATTATGTTTTTATTTCAATTTACACAATTAAGGGTTAAGGGCCTTGCTCAGAGGCCCAGCAGTGGCAGCCCTGGGATTCGAGCCCATGACCTTCCGATCAGTAGTCCAACACCTTAAACACTGAGCTACCACATCCTTAGTAATAAATGTGTAATTAGTAAGAAATGGTGAGAGTCTGAAACACTCACTGCCTAATAAGATGACAAATTACGCCTCAGGAGTAGGGATAGAAATGACTTTGAATTTGTACCAAGCGTCAATTTCTCCCATTACTGTGATTTCTATACAATTGGTCTTCTATACACTGGCCTAAATGTGCTCCTGGGTGCAAAGCTGATGTGTGTTAGGAGGAGTTGGTGCTTGTAGCTACAAAGTAGAAGAGAATTGCGTTTAGACGGACCTCAGGAGCATTGTGGATATTTTGACAGCTGGTATCTGTTTACAGACTGAACTGATTAGATGATTTGATCAAAGCCTTCAAGCGTCTTGAGGTGGGGCTGACCGACTGATTTTTGTACAGCGTTTATTAAACTGGCTCTTTAAACAACATGACTTTTAAAGGATCCTTTCGTGCTGCAGGATTAGAGAATTTATATATTTTCTAAAGTAATCGATTCGGCTGAATCATAAAATGTGTAAAATTTGAAAAAATAAAAGAATAAAAAGGTCAATAAATAAATTAGACCATAGTGTCTGACATCACTTTTTCGGAGGACATATGACCTACTCAAGGAGTGTCCACTGTGAAAGAAATATTTTTCGTACTCACCAACCATGTGCTTGCGGACATGAGCCATGGTGTAGAACTTCTTCTCACATATCTCGCAGGCAAATTTCTTCTCGGCATAGCCATGGACGATCTTAATGTGCTCGTGAAGTGACCAGAGCTTTTTGAAAGATTTATTACATGACACACACTGAGGAGCAAAACACACACACACAAAGCAAATTAGAGATTTCCAGCAAAAGTTAAGAAATCTTTCATTCACAGTTTAGATGACAAATCTGTTGTATCTTGAATGCTGTTGTCTCCACAATTGTCTGTCGGTCTCTGATTCTCTGTCTCCCTCTGCTGGCAAGATAAAAAACTGAAACTTTTTAAAGTGAACTTTCAAGATCAAGATGTCATACATTAAGATGAATATAATAAAAGAACACAATTATTTATAGTTTGCACTACTGAGTACTAAGAGTTTAGTTGCATCTCTCTATCCTCTGGCCTATTGGTCAGCTCCCTTAAAGTAAAAGTCCACCGTGAATCATGTTAATTAATCGTGTTTATAGAGAAATATCTAGGAGGTGCTCAGTGATTGTGTTGCTTATTAGTTTGTTGGTTATTGTTGGATTCTTTATTCCTCTAAAAATTAATGTCACAGGTTGAAATTAGTAGCGCAATTAAAAATGGTGTTTCAGGAGAGAATGACTAGCATGATGACTAGCATGAGGCTGGCAGGATTAACACAAAGGGTGAAGCTTTAGAAGCTGATCTTTTAAGTGTACAGATGAGGCGGCGGACAAACTGGGCTGCCTTAAGGACTAAAGCTCTGCTGCATCCATCTAATTGGATCAGAAATGAAGCAGGTGCTAATTCCAGCTGTCACCACTACCGGGTATTCGAATGCCATTAAGGATAAATTGTAGACCAAAGGAAAAAGAACCAACATGCTGAACTCAGGATTTAATGATAATGATAAGATAAATCATTAGCACCATTATCCAGGGTGGAGTGTTCCTTTAGCTGGATATTAGTGTGCCTTGTAGATAAGGACATGTGCCAAATGAAAAATTCGAATGTTTTCTAACTTGATTAAAAGCTCTGTGTTCCATGCCCCTCACCTGGATGTTCTTCTCGCAGTCAGTCTGTTGGTGCAGAGCCAGCTCGCTCTCCAGGACAAACTTCTTGCCACACTTGTCGCAGATCTGCATGCGTCTGTGTGTGACGTTCATGTGCTTCTCCAAGTACCAGCGTGTATTGAAGACGCGTGGGCATTTCTCACATGCCAGTGTCCCACGCTCCTCACCGTCCCTCCCTCCCACTGAAGCAGACGGACCGGAGCGCCTTCCGTCCCGCGCTGACCTGCGCTTCTGAGGCGGGGCTTCGGCGCTCTTTCTCCGTCCCCTCGTGGTTACGCCGATGGACCCTGGAGCTACAGTGACGAGGTGACTCTTTGTGCGTGCCCGCTTGGATCTCGTCCTCCGGGTCTCGGTTTCCTCTTCCTCCTCATCATCATCGGGGTCGTCCTCGGGACTCTCTTCTTCTTCCATACTGTCGTCTTCATCGTCTTCTTCATCCTCCTCGTCCTCTTCTTCTTCTTCCTCCTCCTCCTCGTCTTCGCTGTCACTTTTCACATCTCCCGCAGTGATGCTCTTTTCGCCTTTGGAGACGTGCAGAGTCTGATTGTTCAGGTTCACCTCAACGATGATCTGTGCTCGCTTGAACTCCTCCTCCTCCTCCTCTTCTTCTTCTTCTTCTTCATCCTCCGTGTCATCGGACGTCCTGTCGTTTTTGGACTTCATCGCTCCCTCGGTTCCGGCTGGTCCAGAAGCCTCTTTGTAGTAATGCTGAAGAGGGGCAGGACTAGGTTCGAGGTCACGAGCCAGTGCTTTGGCGGGCATCTTGTTTTCGACCAGCACCGAATAGGGCTTGGACACTCCCTCCTGCTTGTAGAGCTTTTGTGACAGGTTACTGTCTGCTAGAGAGGTAGGATGGTAGTAGGTCTGTGTGGAATGAGTCCTCGGCCCCTCCTCCTGTGACATGGCTTCCTTTATCGTCTCTTCTTTCGGCGTCTGGCACGACTTCATCTGCGTAAAGATAAGCCTTTGCGTCGACTGTACAATCTGCTTCACGAGCAATGTGGCGGTGTCCTATAAACCAGGCAGGAACCAATCTCCTACCCCTCCCACGAGGGGAGAAGAAAGGAAGATGCCTCAGCCCAACCCGAACCTAGCCTCCATGACCTCCACATCAAAAGGAGGTAGAGACTTAGTGGAAGTTGTAGCAGGTTTCACTCGCTGTCGGAGCAAATCAGCTGGCTTTTTTTGGATCAAAGCGTCCTTTATGCCTCTAGGTGACGGAAAGAATACTTTGTCTTCCTCTGATAATATCTGCTGAATCAGAAGATATGAGACTAATTGCACACTGATATTAACCTCTTGTAGTCGTAGCAACCAGCCAAATCTGCTGCAGAAGCGTTGTGTCACAGGTTGCCTGAAAGTAGAATGAACAGAAAGGCTGGTTGGGGGTGGGGGGGACAGAAACTCTAATTTTGCTCAATACTATAAACATGACATCTAAAAAAAAAAACAGAGACGTATTAGACATTTATATTACAAACTGCAGCGAAGGAGATGGAGCAGAAGAAAACGAAACAGGATATGAAACACAGACATTCTCGCAAAGAGCGGGCTATTATGCATCGTGTATAAAAAGTAACATTACCTGTGATTTTTCTACCCAAATTGAGGTCTTGGTGCTGAGAACGCAAGCAATTATAGCATATATCCGTCTACATAAGGCAATCCGACATTTCGGAATCCACTACCCGAGTGTGGGAGAGAGAAACGAAACTGTTGTCTGGTTAAGGTGCAGAGATCTAGAAATCACACTACTATCGACACACATGGGCATGCACACACACACGCGCACATGCACACACACACACCTGACCGCAACCGTTTCAGTTCTGTGTGGGAGCATGTGTGAGAAGCTTAAATTAAAACCACAAAGGAGCTGAGTAGAGAAAACTAAAACCCTTAAACACACAAACACCAAAACACACACCTTCTTTCACTTGTGCACAAACAACCGAATATTTAATGTGCGATTACAGAGCAACTGACAAGTTTTACGTTTAGTTACTGTTGGAATATTTAGCAAATAAACTGTATCGGCTCGGGGCCAAATAATTCCTTCATGCTTAAAAAAACTCAATCTTTCTTTTTTTTTAATAGCATTTTGAAATATTTTTTTTTCTTTCAAATTTTAATCATCACGTCGGTCTAGTTTCACTTTAGAAGATAACTCCCCGAGTTACCCACAAAGGTGTTTGAAGACCTGCCCACACCGGTGGCCTTTAGTCCTTGCTTTATTTCTTCCTACTGAGAGCAATGCAACTTTATACCTTTATATTACTGTATTATTATTCAGTATGAGGTTCTCAATCTGATACCTCTGTAACTGGAACGATACGAGTCTAAACTCCCAGCTCATTTCGAGCCTGGATAACTTTGGGAGGATTTGCGCCACAATGCGCCAATGCATCATATGGTCAGAAGCAAGTCGAAGTTTCCCCTCAAACCTTTAGGGGCTTTAGTTGTTTTTTTTTTTGGAACACTTTATGAAACAAGACCGAAACATTACTGTGTCAGTCAGCACAGCTATATCCTCTCTCCTGCATTCACACACTATTTCCCGTCTGATTCAGTGACGCGCTATAAATATATCTTCACGGCGATCGTGTTGACTACGGAAAAGAAATATCCAGTGTAGTGGAATACACAGGACTTCCAGGATTACAGAGGGCAATGTGTTTCTGACAGCATGCATTAGCGAAGAGCATAATGAGGTATAAAAAGCTTCACTGCATGCTCCCTTGAGAGCTGCACCACCGAAAGCTTGGCCCCGGTTCATTTTGTTACGCTCTCATGCACAGCATTTGTTTCATTATATGCTGCTAAGAACCTGAATGGATCATACAAACACACACTTTTAACCACTGTAGTTTTATAATACTGAATGCTTGAATGAATTGAAAATAGAAACCTAAGATAAACGCCGATCAGCCATGACATTAAAACCACTGACAGGTGACGTGAACAGCGTTGAACAGTCAGTTTGCAGATGCCTCTTTTCCAGCGGAAAGAACCGGGTGCTGGTTCAGAGCTAGCACTAGTGCTGGTTCAAAGTTGGTTCCACTGGCGAACCTTCTAAGAACCGGTTTGCCTTTCAACCGGCTAGAGAGCCATCACAGCGCCGAGTGTGTTGTCACTGTATACGTGTCACGTGTCCCGGCAACGTTAGCGCAGCAGCAGCAAACACAAACAACAACAATGGCGGATGTTGCTTTACTGTTAATGCTCATGGCTTTGCGAACCTACATTGGCATCCAAACGTGGCGAATAAAACGTGTACGTGCAGCGCCATGTAATCTGTATAAACGGAGGTTGTAATCGATAAAGTACATAACGTTATTTTATCGTTAACACAGAAAAAAAGTTAGCCTTAGCATGTAGCTACCTACTATCATGTGTGCTGATAATGCATCATATCGCGGTAAAGTAAAAATGTATTAAACATTAGTATACTTAAGGTACATTATCAAATGCACTAACACTAGCCCCGCCCACAGCCCCTGACGCAAGCGGTTCTTAAGTCTAGACCAGCAACGTTTTGGTGCTACTTAAGAACCACTTTTCCTGGTTCGGAGCCGGTGCTTTGGCGGTCGAAACAGAAAGAACTGGTTCTAAATTAGGCTCTGGCTCCGAACCAGCACTCGAACTGCCTCGGTGGAAAAGGGGCAAGAGTCTTGGAGAGCAAGAGAAACGGGCCTTTGTAAGGATCTGAGTAGCTTTGAGAAGCCATCTCCATACAACAGGTCCTGTGGGGTGTTTCTGATATGCAGTAGTTAGTACCTACCAAAAGTGGACAGGATCATGGTCATAGAAGACTCACTAATCTGTGTGGGGATAGAAAGCGACCCTAATGTGACATGGACATATGCCGCGACCTGACACAGCAAAAAAATTGTTCAGGAACGGCTTGATAAAACTGACAAAGAGATTCAATGGTTTGATTTGGTCTTCAAATTCCCCAGACAGAAGAGATACTTAGGATAAACCGGTTTCATGCCTTTTTAATAATAATGCCTCTGTCTGGGCTCAGAATTAACTAATCAAAATCCATCTCAAGTTTAGAATAAAGTATTCATTTCATTTCAAATTAATTATTGTACGCCTGCCATAAACATCAACATCAGACGTTGCTGTGGGATTTTCATGACATCGGCTAATGACATTTTCATGACGTAATGAGAAAAAAACTGTATGTTCCTTCAAAATGACGAAAGGACAGGAATATTAAAGGATCATTGGGAATAGCTGACAAGTCCTCGTCAGTCTATGTATGTGACAATCTCTTGCATTTTTATCCTGAAGCTCTTTTTCACCCAATAAAATAAATAAATAAATAAATAAATAAATAAAATTAAAAAAAAAAGAAAGAGAGAGAAGATCAGAATACACAAAATAAATCAATTAAATAAATAAATAAACCATTTTGCTGGCCCATTTGAAAAATGTGTTATGGCCTGATGAGATCAAGGTAGAACATTTTCAGGATAATTCTACAAGACGTTGTGGTTCTCTTTGGGAGTGACGAGATTGGACCGGATTTGGAACAAGTACATCAGAGGGACAGCCCATGTTGGATGTTTGGGGGACAAAGTTAGGGAGGCCAGATTAAGATGGTTTGGACATGTGCAGAGGAGGGAGAGTGAGTATATTGGTAGGAGAATGTTGGACATGGAGCTGCAGGGCAGGAGGCAAAGAGGAAGGCCAAAGAGGAGGTATATGGATGTACAGTAATTATTGAGGATTTGAAGCTAGTGGGTGCAAGTGTTGAGGATGCAGAAGATAGGGATAGGTGGAGAGAGATGATTCGCTGTGGCGAGCCCTGGAGGGAAAAGCCGAAAGAAGAAGTAGATATGTTTGGAGCAAAAGCAAGAATACCCATACTTGTGGTGAAGCATGGTGGTGGCAGCATTACGTTATAGTGCAGGGTTTTGTTGAATTATGTTGGTTGCTCATATTAAATGCATTAAAAGGAGAAGTGGCAGCTCAGGGGTTAAGGTGTTAGAGAAATGATTGGAAGGTTGTGAGTTCAAATCCCAGCTCCCCCGAGCTGCTGCTACCTTAACCCTCAACTGCTCATCTTATATAAATGAGCTAAAAGTAAGTCATACTCCATGAATAGCCTAGACGTACGACTGGGTGGTGTTGAAAACGACCTTTAAAAACACCTTCATGTCAACAGAGCGCACCGTGTCTCTGACGGCACAATTAGTGAACAGCAGCAGGTGAAATAAAAAGATCTGTGCTTCGGCATGTGCCCCGTTAAGACCCACAGCAGTAAAAGCTTGACCAGTGAGCTAAGGTTTTCTCTAGTTCCATTTTATGCTGCCCAGCGCCTGAATGGTTCATTCACAGGTTTTTAATTATGATGTGCATATTTACTTTTTACTATTCACTTTTATAGGGTTGAATGTTTAAATCTTTAAACCCAAGATCTTTTTTTTAGCCAATGTTCATCGCCTCCATATCATATTTAATTTTAGGTTCACACCATTACTGCACTGCATTGAGTCCAAACGTTTGCCGCCACTTATGTTGAATGTCGCTGAAAATGGTAAATGAGAAAAGAAGCTCTTGCTTGTTTGTTTCTATCAGCAATACCTGATAGAAACAGAGGCTTTAACAGAGCAAAACTAACACTTGTACTTCCAAAATACAGACAGTATATTAATTGTCCCAAAAGAGAAAAAAAAATACACTGGATTATTGCTACACAATTCTTAAGGACGCATATCGCTCTGTACCCAGGGCAGCCTTGGTGAACTCCCATCACTGCTTGGTCCATCTTATTCCAACATTGAGGCAAAAACTAAAATCTACTAAGCCTGTAGTCAAAACAGTGAAGAGATGCACCAGTGAGGCAAAGCAGGAGCTACAAAACTGCTTTGACTGCACTGATTGGAGTATCTTTTGCCCCCTTTCCACCAGAAAGAACCAGGTGCTGGTTCAGAGCTAGTGCTGGTGCAAAGTTGGTTAAACGGTATTTCTACGTCAATTAAGGAAGTTTGGTCTGCCACAGGAGCTGTTCATGCAGTTCTACACTGCAGTCATTGAATCTGTCCTGTTCACATCCATCACCATCTGGTTTGGAGCAGCAAGAAAACATGACAGAAACAGACTGCAACACACAGTAAAGACAGAAAAAAATAATTGGTGCCCCCCTGCCCACTCCCCAGAACTTTTAAGATACAAGAACCAGAAACCAGGCAGGAAAAATCACCACTGACCCTTCACACCCTGGACACAACCTCTTTCAGCTCCACCCTTCTGGCAGGTGCTACAGAACCTTGCTTACCAAAACTCTTATCACCCTCATTAACAACTCACCATAATTATATTTCCTGCTTCATATCTATAAGTACAGCATTATGAGAACTGTCAGTCATCACATCATCCGTACAGTTTATGTTACACACACTACTGCTGCTGTATATTGTACTAGAAGCATAATATTGCACAATATTGTTATTTGCACTTTCATGCACGTCTCACACTTTATGTACATAACTTGATCTGTCATATATTCTGTATTCATATTTAATACTCGTACTGTCTATATTGTCTCACATCGTCTGCATTTTCTTGTATAGCAGGGTTTCCCGCAGCACTTTTCAGTTCGGGCGGCCCGCCTAAGCTGGGAAACCCTACCGCCTTAACTAGGCCGTCCCAAAAAAATAAAAAATTCCGCTGCACAAAAGGCCATCAAGTGCATCTCGGAGAATAGTGTGGACGCGCTTCACACCGCGAGCGGGCAAGCGCCACATGGCCGAAATGAGAGAAAGACGTGGTCCGTTACTGTCTGGAGGATAACTAGCCCGTTGATAAAACGTATGTCCGTGAGAACTGTAAGTGGACTTATGTTTTGGGTTTATTTAAGCCTGTTATTGTATTAGTCTATAGTTCTTGCAAATTTAAAGTAAGTTAGCTGGTGATTTTGTTGTTTGAGTTCTTCACCTGCCAGCTAGGTTGCACATGCCTGTTTTTAATCATTGTTAAACGTAGTACAGTCTGTGGTCTCTCACACAAAGAAGCCCCGCCCCCCCGCCTTAACTAACACATTTTTCAAATCTTGTATAGTCCAAGCTAAATGTATAGTATAGTGTTATTTATGTCTGCACTTTTGAGAGTCACAAACAGCTGGAACCAAATTCCTTGTGCGTGTCGACACATGGCCAATAAACCTGATTCTGATCGCTCTTATTTCTAATAACTCAACAAATTAACACCTGAACCTTAATCACATCACAGAAAATTTGGATATGGACATTTTCAAGGCTCAGGGTTTCCTTTAATATCCAACTAATATCATACCTTTGACATAAAAACATCACTGGTATTTTCATTCGATTTCTAATCAGATTTACAGTGTTCCTCAATAGCAGGAACTTAGAGAGGAATTAACTTAATTAATGCCTAAATTTGATGCTACACTGGCATTTAATGGCACCTTCACATTTTACAGTTGTCGATCGCTGCTAGGCCATGTGAAATGTGCATCCTCTGGAAATCGAAACTAATATTGACTAATGTATATAGTCAGAACGTATAGCAGCACTTCAGTTGGCAGTTATGAGATTGAGAAATATACTCAAACCACAGCTTTCAATATGAGTGAGTTCTGTGGAACCGTGTGTGTAGCGGTCCACAATGTATGTTTTCAAGGAATGAATTAGTGAGAAACTATAGTGTCGACCTGATGTCGTCGGAGTCGTCAAGGAAACACTTCTTAAGGTGCACATGACTTTAGAACGATCTAACTGACCAACGGAAATCAAGGGAGTAGACCAGCGTGTGGATGCCGAAAGCAGATAAACAACAATTGCTGATCAACATCGCAAGGAAGAAAAACAACTCGGTTTAACCACGCTCTACCTTTAACGGTCTCATTCTTAACTTCCTGAGTCACTGTCTCATCTTAGAATGTGTGTGTGTGTTGCATACCCACCTGCAAATGCATGTAAAGCAAAGCATGCTTCAGTGGTAATGCATGGGCAAAAAATATAGACGAATCCAAATAGAAAAAGCATCAAAATACCTGGTAAATAAGCAAAAAGAAAAAAAAAACCGATGGATGTTGTGAAAAAAACAAAAATACTGTACACACTCCCACACACACACCTATGTACAGACACACTCTGCTACCTTTCTTCCTGCAGCTTTCTGAGAATCTGCATATGCACTCGGAGACCACACAATGGGTGCACAAACGGCCAGATCTGGGTGTTGATTTGTGTTACGTGGGAATCGAGCTGCACTGTAGTATGCAGTAATATTGATTTTATTTTGATATGTGCAACAATATGCAGAAGTTTATTCACTCTCAGAATAATTTCCTTGAACACATCACAAATACTTGGTAGGATCTTGCTTTGCTCTCAAAACCGCCTTGGTTCTTTGTGGTACGAACGCCATGTGATACTGGAAAGATACCTTTGAGATGGTTGAAACATGTCGATCTGCAGATGTCAGCGTCAGCCGCACAGACTGAGATTGGATTGAGATTTCTTAAAGTATAGTGAACTTATTGTCATTCAATAAGGAACCAAACTGAGATGACTGACACCATGCTGGAAGTAGCCATTAGAAGTTGGGAACCAATGTTAGATATGCTGTATTATTCCTCAAGTGGTATTAAAGGGCCCAAGATGTGACAAGAAAACACTCACACCATTACACCACCATCACTACCGCCTGAACTGTTGCCACATGGCAGATTCACACTGCTGAAACCAAATTCTGACTGACCATCTGCAGATATCGAGATTCATCAAACCAAGCATCTTCACTAATCCAGTTTTAATCTACCTCTATACACCAAAGCCCTGGATTTATGCTCTTGGTTGTCAGGAGTGGAACCTGCTGTGATCGTCCACTGTTGTAGCCCAAGGTTTGAGATGCATTCTGAGATGTTTTACTGTATAGAGTGAATATTTGAGATGCTGTAGCCTCCCTTTCAGCTCAGTCCAGTCTGGTATTTCCCTTTCACCTCTGCAGATCTACTGCTGTTTGTTTTGACCACAATTTTGTGCAGGTTCCACATGAAAATACTAGATGAGCAATTTCTGAATTACTCACACCAGCCCCACTGCCACAAGCACAGCCACTAAGATCAGATTTATCATATTCAGATGTTTGATGATGGCTGTATGATTGTGTGCTGCTTGACTGCTGCATGATTAGCTAACTGACTAATTGCATACATATGCTGGAGTTGATGTTCGAAGTGACAACCGAAAGAAGAGACTCCCTGAGAAGACATGAAAAATAAAATTGAGAGGAACCTCAAAAGAAGGAACCCATCTGGAGAATTGGATTTTATTTCTTTACTCATCCGGCATATGCTGGAATAAGCACAGGACAATCTTTATGAATTCAGTAGCAGATTTTTGTACCTAAGGCCATGCTTAAAAATATTTTGGTTTGCAGTAACAGTAAAAAAAGAAAAAAGAAAAAAAAAAGAATGAAAAAGAAAAAAAAGGGTCAGTAGGTAGTTTTTCTTTCTTTCCAAGTTTCAATGTAAAAAAAAAAAAAGTACAATTTTGGTGATGATGATTACGTAGGTATGACTTTAAACAAATTAGCATTAGCAGTGACGTCACTGACTGGGTCTTTAACCCGTGCCTTCGGGCGCATCATTGAAAACCTTATTTTGATGCTGGGCACAGTTTTTCCTGTATGTAAGCCTAGGCAATTTATATATTTACAATAATTACTAAAATATAATTATTATTATTTTATTGCTTTTGTATTAGTTGTTTGAAGAGTAAAAAAAATATATAATAATAATTGGTCTTAATGCAAATTTACAACCGGCAAGTCGGTCGGACTTGAAACAAAAAAAAAAAAATTTAAAAAATCTGAGTCGCTCCTAAATTGACAGGGTCGGTCGAGTTACGGCAAACAAGAATATTTTTAAGGATGGCCTAATCTACTAATCTAATATTCGCTGAAGAGTCTCAGAACAGACTGTGACAGCTTTTGTCTTTCTGTGACTTTCTTATATTGTGTTTTAGAACATTGTGCAGTTGCAAGAAGTGAATGCTTGAATATTTAAAATTCTCATTTACATCATCACTGACTCTTGCTTTACCCACAACTTCATCTGAGATACTATGTTTTCATAAGATCTTGTGGCACTCTCTCTAACAGGATTTTGACTCTGACTTCTTTTAATGGCATGAGGGAGACTTTAAAACATGTCTCTAAGCTGATCTACAAATCTATCGAGCCAATTCACTCAACATAAATTTGAGTTAAAACACTAGAGCTGGTGTGCAGCTTTATCAAACATTAAGTGAAAATCTGGTAACGTTATTGTTGCTATATAGAAACTCTTGAGTTACATCTATGTGTTTTGTCTGAAACAAACCCTTTTAATATAATATTCATTCATATATCCAATGCTGCTGAACTCCCTGAGTCGAATAGTTGCAGTGATTAAATTCTGTACTGTAGATTGCGGTTGTTGATCAACAGACTATCAGTGATTTCTGACAGCGATGATCATAGTTCTGACTCATAAAGTCACTCCCCGTCTTCATCTCTATTGTGCATCTTCTGTACAAGTATCACTAGCAGGCTTCTAGCTTTTGGTAGTGTCTGTTATATTTTACCACTAATCGTGGGAAAGAACCTTCTACTTTCACAAGAAGATGCTGTTCAACTGACGCTACACTTTTTTTACACCCATTTTCTCACCACTGCCTCAAAACAACAATTTTTTTTTTTTATATTGACGTGCTTGTTGTAATAGGTCATAATTTCTGTAGTAACTCGTTGACTAATAAATGGATTTTAAAAAAAGATTATTTAACAAAAGAACTGCTAATAAATAAAATAATAAAAAATAACTACATTTTCTGACCGTTTTCCTGTAAGATATGAATGAATTTTTCTGTTCCAACACCAAAAGTGAGAAAAAAAATAAACGTTAAAAAAAATGAATGTTTCATAACTTAGAATTAATCTTCTCATTAAGCTATAACTTGTTTCACAGATGTTGCACATTAAATAAAAGTGTAAGCTAATAAACTTATGTTGTGTCATTTATTAATACATTTTAATTGCCACTTGTTAGCAAATTCCTGTGTTGTAGGACTAATAAAACTCTTCCGGGTGCGTATTTTATTAGGGGATGTGGTAGCCTAGTGGTTATGGTGTTGGATTACTGATCAGAAGGTTGTGAGTTTGGTCCCAGAGCCACCAGGCTGCCACTGCTGGGCCCCTGATCAAGGCCCTTAACCTTAAATTGCTCAGATGTATAAATGAGCTAAATGTAAGTCACTCTGTATAAGAGCATCTGTACCAAATGCTGTAAACGTATTAAACAGCACAACGGTCATGTTTTAACCATGCAGTGAAACCTGTCAGACATTTTATTCTTCAGAATTTTCAAATGTATAACAAAAATGATTGCTTTATTTAACTCTTAACTGCTTGTAAAACACGTGTGTTTATAATACAGTGTGCATTTTCCAGATGTATATTATAATAATAATAATAATAATAATAATAATAATGTTTTAGACTTTCTATTTGGTTTATTTAACTTATGTTGTGGTATTGTGTTGTTTTTTTACATCGTCACAACTCAACACGACCTGTCTGTTTACTTAACAAGTTAATAATTCATGTCATAGTTTATTGCTTTTTTAAATGTATTTAATTAACTAACCACGTTAGGTTTAGCTTTAGCTCTGCTGTTTAACCAAAAACAATAATAAAAACAACTCGAGTTTCAGAAAGGCCGCGCGTCCTGCACCTAAAACAGCTCAGTTTTAAAGGCCATTGTCGGATCACCTCAAGCTTAAAACACCAATAAAAATCCCGAACAAAAGCTGAGGTCTGCCTGGTAGACGATGCACAACTTTCAGGAAAAAGAGCGCAAAGAAAGGGTTAAGCTGAAGGAAACCTTGGTTGGTCAAAACGAGACAAGCTGCAGGCCGTTTTTAAGGCTAACCAAGTAGCGCTAGTCAGTTAGCAACAACACAGCTGCGTGCAATGGGACTGTATGTATGTAGTTAGCATCTGGCTAACTAGCTAGCTAGCTAAAAAAAAAACAACAACACCAGAGCTTTTGCACAGTCTGCGGCTCCTTATACTTTATTTTATTTATCCTCGTTTTCACAGTAAAATTCCTTTACTCGAATGACAACAAGCTTATCTCTGTATGTTTGTTACGCTTACGACTTTGACTTTTTTTTTTTAAAAAAAACACCAAAACCGCCCAGATTTATAACACGTTGCTCCTGAGATTTTTTTTTGGGTTTTTTTCCCCCAAAAAATGACACCTTTCATGCTCAGCTGCACGCGCGCAAAACACAAAACTGCACCACACGATGCAACGTTGTTTTGCATGATTTTTTTTTTGTTTGCAAACAAACATTTCACGTGAGAAGAAAAACATTTTCGTAAAGCTCGAACAAAAAAAACAAAAAAAAAACCACACACAGTGATAGAAAAAAAAAAACTAAACTCTCCAAAACGAGCACTATTGTTTGTGACAGCGTCATACCTTTGCAGATCCTCGTGCGAGGACTTTTCGCTGTAGGAGAACGAGTGTCATTATTATTCTTTGTTTATTTTAGAAATAATTGCAAATGAAAGGGGGGGAGAAAAAAAAGAAGTTGTCGCGAGCTCCGGTCTCCTCTGGATTACTCACCCGAAGCACGAGCGCCCTCTCAGTCATCGCGTGCACTCGGAGTTGCAGAGCGCGAGCTCCACAGGCGTGAAAGAACAATCCGAGAAATCAGTAAGGTTTATAAATCGAAAAAGAAATGATCTCGACGTTGTGCAGACTTGCGGATCTTTTGCACTTGTTTATTTGCATGTTTTGTTAACGCCCTCCACCGTTTACCGTGCAAAAGCTGTAGTTTCTCTGCAGAACACTCGCTACGTGGCTGCCTGGCGTTAGTCTCGCGCTCGTCTTGAGTGCCAAACCTAGCTACCATCCATACATGCATCCGAGTGCCATGACCTTTCTGTGGCCAATAAAGGACTTCTGCTACCTTGCATATGGTGCAGCAGCTCAAGGTGCTTTACACATCCAACAGGCGATGCGATGAAGTGCAAAGTTAATTACACACAAACCCCCCTAAAGCATTTTAAAAACACATTTTGGCTGAAAAATTGCTATTCGGTCCTGGAACGTTGTTGCATAAAAACAGAGGCCTTATGAACTATTCTGTGTGCAGGATGTAAGCCTGCATTTGCTGAATTAAAACAACTGAAAATAATGTGTTAAAATATGCAACAAAACAATCAAAAGAGCTAATCTGTGTAAAGTGCAGTTCTTTTAAAATAATATAATTTGCACTAGTTAATTTTTTTTGTAATTAAGTCTATTAATGAATTTGTATTAATTGTTTTCTGTGATATATTAAACTTGACATGTTAAAAATATGTCTTGCATCTAAAAGTTGATATTCAGTTCTGGAATGTTGTTGCATAAAAACAGAAGCCTTATGAACCCTTTTTTGTGTGCAAGATGTACACATTTACATTTACATCATTTGGCAGACGCCCTTATCCAGAGCCACGTACATAAGTGCTTAGATCTCTTTCATTGGATACATTAAAACACACACACATGTATATATGTATGTTTGTGTGTGTGTGTGTGTGTGTGTGTGTGTGTGTGTGTGTGTGTGTGTGTGTGTTCCTTGTCCTGTTTATGTATGTGGAATTGAATTTATGTGAAACCACTGATGAACAATGATTGTCAGTTTATCATGTCATATCATCTACCGTGTGAAAACCGAATAAAAACCAAATTTGAATAAAATAATAATTTCCAGAAATTCAGAGCATTTGCTTATTCATGCATGCATTTCAAAATTAAAAAGAATTAAAAATAATAATCTAAAAATATATTTTTATGAAGTTATGTATAAAACAATTTATATTCTCAAGCTAAATAAAATAAAAAAAAAAATAACATGAAACACATTGTCAATGAGAACGACTTTTAGATCTATATAAACAATGAAAGTTGGACACTTTTCTAGCATTATCTGTTAATTAACACAAGGTAAATGGGTTGTAAAATTACAAAATGAAAATAATATTGTGAAATAAGGCAGGTTCAATAACCTTTTCCCCCATAAATCTGTAGTGCTGGTTTCTCCATGTGCTGGCCTTGTTAGTAACTAAGAAGACAAGGACAAATTTTGAGTTAAATAGCTACTTATGCAAAGACAAAGAGACAACTGTCTGAAGAAACAGGTCAGACATCTGTGGATGGAATGGTGAACTGAGTTGGCAAGCAGGTGTCAAGTTTTGAACCAAGACCACTGAGGCTTGAAATGTCAGGACACTGGGTTTAATTTGCTTCTCGCTGTAACAATATTCTGAATGTTCTGTATAAAAACAAGACAGAATTTAATTCAGTTCAATTCAATACGATTTATGTGTATAGCACATTTAACAATTCCCATTGTCTCAAAGACGCTTTACAGAAGTATGGAAACAGAAGAGAGAGAGAAAATAAATAATAATAAGAAGAAGGAAAAATAAGGATAAATATAAATAAATGAATATATATAATTAAAGTTTAAAATTGATTAAAAAATAATGATACTACACAGTATATCTATCCCTGTCCCTAATGAGCAAGCCGAAGGTGAGAAAAAACTCCCTGAGATGATGAGAGGAAGAAACCTCGAGAGGAACGAGGCTCAGAAGGGAACCCATCCTCATTTGGGTGACACTCTACAGTAAATAATGTAAATGTAAATAATGTGTAATAATATGTAAACAATAGTGCAACTGAGATAGCAACCAGAACTCTGCTTCTAATAATAAAAAATAAGAAAAACGATTAACAAACTATTCAAGATTGGTATCTGTGGTAAATTAATTGGTTTCACCAAAATCTAAGATGGATACTCAGACCATCTAGTGGATGTAGAGGGAAATGTTCAATAAAAATACCAAAGTTAACAATTTAAGTTAGGCTAAGGGGGTGATTTAAGCATAAAGACTTAAAATTTTAGGTAGGAGTAAATATTTAAGGCTGATATGCTTTAGGCAGTAGAATGCAGGAGTTAAAAGATCTATTTATCTATTTGTTAGCCTTCAAGTGATGAAAATACAGACTACACACTGTTGACAGGAATTGCTCTGAATCTATCACCACCAAACCATGTAGCTAAATAACCATTGCTTGTAAATACAGTAAGGACCATAAATATGTGGCCACTGAAATAGTGAACATGAGCTCAAAGACTTAATTTAAGGGTGAAAATGAGTTAAAGTGTGTGGGAATTCTACTGTTAAATACAGTATATCGTTAGAATTCTTGATTTAAAATAAGGTAAAACTACCCTAGTGATTTAGGTGGGCAGAACATGGGATGCCACCTCAGCTTCAGCTTCTCTGGTTCAGTGTTGAACTTCGGTTAATCCCTATTTCCATGTGAGTTTCCTCTGGGTTTCCTGCCACCTTCAAATCCACAATGTATTTGAGACCATACAATCAACTGGTGACCTATTCTCATGTCTCCATGACAGGCTCCAGATTCAGTCAAAGGCATTTTGTCACAGGTGTTAAATAATAGAGTCACCTTTGTTGGGAAAAAATATTACCAGAATAAAATTTGCATACAAATTTTTTTCCTGTATTGTAAATCTTTTGGACATATCATTCAACCACTTAGTTTAAATTAATATTTACCTCCTAAGTTTTGTGTCAGGCAGATACATGTTAAGGTCTAAATTATCCTGATAGTGTTCGGTGCTCAGACACACCAGTATAAATGTAGATTAAAAACTCATCTCTTTAGTCAGGCGTACAAATAATACATCCCATAATATTGCGCACTATTACATCAGACTTGCCAATATTACGAACAGCAGATATGTTAATCCCTGTCCACTGCTTCTCTCTTTCTACCATCCCGAGGCATCCAGAAATTGTACCAGCTCAGATCGTCTTCCGTGCGATGAAGATTTTGGACCTCCACTGAGATGAGGCCGACTCTGAGAATCCTGAGACATCTAGAGATCTACCAGCTCCAGTTGGACTCTGCGATACTAAAGAGGAGATGTGAACTCCATGTGGTCTTTGAGGACAACAACCTCCTCATCAATACAACATTTTTTAGACTGTATATTTATAATCACACCCTCCAGTGCAGGGGTGTCAAACTCATTTTCACCGAGGGCCACATCAGCATAATGGTTGCCATCAAAGGGCCAGATGTAACTTTGAGGCAGTATAAATGTACTACATGTAATGTAAAATAAATGCAACTACTCCTTAATGTTAAATAACTCTGGATTTTTATTATTCAACTTACAAATATAACATATATTTGCATAAATGTAAAAAAGAAATGTTTGCTTGTTGCTCTATTATAACATAAATCCTTTTAATTTGTCAGCTTAGGAAACATACATTACTCCATCAATCAACTATCAAACTATCCAAGTGAATAAAGATAAATAAGAAGTTATGACAGTAACTTTGCTTTAAATGCCGGCGTAGATTTTATACTTTGACAACCACCACTGCCTCATAACACCAAAGACATATCGGTTGAAGCACAAACATATATTCACCTTCCATCTGAATCATTTTTTCTCTTTCTGGACATTTTGTGATCATTGTTTGTATTTCTTAATGCGGAAAATGTCACTTATGTGGAAACACTGCAACCTAGTGGTGGGATGCCGTCATTTCACGGGTCACATGTTCGGCATGCATTATGGGAAATGTAGTTTATATTCAACGCACCCTTATGACTTATTTATTATAAGATAATCGGACCTTTTCAGCTCTCTCAGGCCTTAAGTTTGACACATATCCAATGTCACCCATATGAGGATGAGGTTCCCCATTGAGTCTGGTTCCTCTCAAGGTTTCTTCCTTCACCATCTAAGGGAGTTTTTCCTCGCCAGTCACCTGAGTCACCTCAGACTTGCTCATTGAGGATAAATACAAACACATTTAAATAGATCTAATATTAATCTTGAATTTTGTATGATACTAATCTTTATATTATTCTTTACAATAACCTTTTGTTCTATGTTTATGTTCTGTAAAGCTGCTTTGAGACAATGTCCATTGTAAAAAGCGCTATACAAATAAACTTGAATTGAATTGATCAGCAATCAGGTCTGTGCTATGCTTGGAATTTACAATGACCCATTAGTTCCTCAGGAGCTCTCTGTTGCACGATTGTAAACTGTTGTAGGAAGGACATTATTTACATTTACAATATTCCTGTACAGTGTCACCCAAATGAGGATGGGTTCCCTTCTGTGCCTGGTTCCTCTCAAGGTTTCTTCCTCATATCATCTCAGGGAGTTTTTCCTTGCCGCCATCGCCTCCAGCTCACTCATTAGGGATAGGGATAGATATATAAAGTTAATCCTTTTTTTTTTAAAATTAAATTTAAAACCTCAATTGTATATATATATATTCACTTATTTTTCTTCTTCTCATTATTATATATGGATTTCATTTTCTCTCTCTTGTTTCCATACTTCTGTAAAGCTATTTTGAGACAATGGGAAATTTTTTAAAAGTGCTATATAAATAAATTAAATTAAAAACTTGCTTTTTTTTTTTTTTTTTAAATCAGCATAATTTCATAATTTCTCAACATTTTCCTTCATATCATAGCTCCTAACACTCATTTAGGAAAAGAATGGGGCAGATATTTACTGTCCTGCTTCAAGGCTCACCTGCTTAATCTTTCACTCTGACTTGAGAACAATAAACCTGTAATTTTCTTCCAAACACGTACATAATCCACAATTTGCTTCTGAAAATAAAGACTGAACAAACATTTATCTGATATGTAATTAAATTAAAGGATGTCTGCATTATAATTGATGACTGTTAATCATTACTGAGTCTGGGAACCAGAAGTTGTTTGTAATTTATTTAGATTCACACTTAAGCTTCATTACATTTCAGTAGAAATGATTTTAATTCAACAATCTGTGACTTATGGAACTGCCACACAATTAGAAAAACAATACAGAGAACAGAAAAAGGAAAACAGGCTAAAAGGGACAGAGAGTGAAACCAACACATGAACTGATTTTATCAGTTATTTACTGGATTTTGTCTAATTCCTTATTCTTGAATTCCAGTTCTGGGGGGGTTTCCATCTCAATATTACTGTTAACACACAATTAATGTTACACTATATTGTACAAACATAAACACACACACTGCATAGCTGCTGTTTTTCCAATCCACCCTCTGATGCCATTACACTAGTGGAAAACCTCCAGTCCGTTACTTCAGCCACAGGGTGGAGACTAATAAAACGGATGGGAGAATTGGCAACTTTTGTTGTGGGTAGATAGACCTTCAGCTGGTGCTATTTCTCCCATGGCTCCTTCGTTGTATCCTGGAAGGGGAAGTGCACTGAAGTGTGTGGGATCATGTTTGTTAGTGTGTGTACGCGCCTCACTGGGGCAGTTGCAGCAGTGTGCCCTGACCCGGGGGCAGGTAGGTGACATTGCGTGAGCGGCTGAGTTGGAAGGCGATGTCCTCCGCTGCCTCCAGCTTCCTCAGCTCCACCAGACCGTCTCCTGCCACAGCCAGAGAGTTGGCGATGAGCAGCGCAGCCTGAGAATCACCTTCTGCTGAGATGATGGTTGCCTGCTTCTGCTGCTCTGCCTACACACACACAGTAAATTATACACAGATTATAGCCTCATATCTTCTTCTAGTAGGGCCTGAACTTATTACCACAAACTAGTTAAATTCATTTTCCAGGTTCTTACAAACATTTCTCAAAACTTTTTTCACAAGATATTCTAAATACCAGCATAATATCTCTTGATAGTTCATGATGTTTAGCTCTGGCACCTGATTACTAATACAAAAAGAATGAATGCATACTCAGGCCATCCTTATAAATATTCTTGTTTGCTATAACCCAACCGACCCTGTCAATTTAGGACCGACTCAATTATTTATTTTTGCTTTAAGTCCGACCGACTTGCTGGTTGTAAATTTGCGTTGAGACCGACCAAATTTTTTTTTTTTACTCTTCAAACAACTAATAGAAAAGCAATAAAATAATATTAACGGGCTCGGGCACCATAATACATCTAAAAAGTTTATTAAAAACACTCGACACCACTTTAACTTGGCATGAAGTTCTGGAAAAACCTTGCCCAGCATCAAAATAAGGTTTGCAATGATGCGCCCGAAGGCACGGGTTGAGGACCCAGACAGTGACGTCACGATATGCTAATTTGTTTAAAGTCATACCTACGTAAGCACCATCACATAAATTGTACTTTTTTTTAATACTGAAACTTGGAAAAGAAAAAAGAAAAAAAAAGACCTTCCTACTAACCCTTTTTTTGTTACTGCAAACCAAAACATTTTTAAGGATGGCCTCAAGCTAACAGTGTGCCCTACTGGAAAATCGGACTTATCACGTACATGTGAGTTTGAATAAATTCTACTATTAATTAACACCACTTGAACTCAACCAAGTTCCTTCCTTACAATTTCCTTCACTTAAACTGCCAACAGCTTAAACACTTCTCAAGTTGGTGTTAAATTAAAGAACACTTCTTTAAGTCAGTCACTTACTTTCTCTACAACAAATCTTGCTCTTTCAGCATCCTGTTGGGCCACCTGCTTCATTTCCACAGCCTCTGTGAACTCTTTGCCGAACGTCAGATGAGTCTGCAAACATGGTAGAAGAGTTATACATGGAAGTACAGAGAAGAAGAAGAAAAACAAGACAAGTAATTATAGGGGCAAGTTACCAGTGAGACATCATCGAGGATGAGGCCAAAAGTGGATGCTCTCTCGGTCAGATCTTCATTGACTTGCCTGGACACATGCTCTCTTTGAGTGATCAGTTCTCCTGCATCAAACCTGGCCTAAACACACACACACACACACACACTCCAATCAGTGAAGCCTACACCTGAACATTATATACATATCGATTCACCTATACTCGTCATGCTACCCACCACAACAGCCTTCAGCACTTCAGTAGTGATGGAAGGAAGCACTCTTTCATCATAGTCCTCACCAATGCTGGTGAAGATCTTTGGGAGCTGAGCTGCTACAGGCCTAAACAATATTCTTAGAGTGATGTTCACATTCTGCAGATCTGACAAAGAGAATGAGAGATATGATAGAATGAGTGTTTGATGACTGGCATGGTAAACATCATTACTGTAACAACCTTCTTAATTTACCTTCACACACAGGCCATTGTCAGAGTAACCGTTGTATTCATGAACATTTATAATTACAGAGTTCATTGTGTTTTAAACATCCTCACATTCTCAACTTACAGACAATATGCAATTTACTCCTCTGTAAGAAAATTATGACCATAACCAAATTCTTTCCAATCAGGATCATAAGAATCAGTTCCTCTTCCTGACAGCACTTACCTTTGCTCCCAGTGACAACAGGAACATTGCGTGGTCTGGCCCTGCAGTCATAGATGATGGGTTTCTGTACCCAAGGAATCAGGAAGTGTGTTCCTTCTCCAACCACGGTGTCCTGAACTCCCCTAAAGCGATCAAAGATGACCGCCCTGTGGCCGGCATCAACTGCAGGACAGACAACGAGCACAGATATGGTTTTAAACAACACTCCTCTAAAAAGAATGAAGATATTTTGGATATATACACTTATATCCAATACTAAGCTTCAGATAATAACAAATAAATTGATAAAATTATATACAATCGAGAACTATTTAGACCTCGCAATGTCCTTACCATTGTAGAGGGCAGAGTTAACCACACCTCCTCCGATGGCCAAGGCCAATCCCAACTTCCCAATGGACTCAAAAAGCTTTGCCATGGCAACAGAGAATCAAGGTCCTGTAAAGAAGTCAGGATCAGCTTTAGTGTCAATTCTTCTATTACAGGATACACAGAGGTTTGAAATTGAGTTTCTCAAAGTCCTAGTGCAGACCCAGGAGGAAAAAAATAAACTAAAAAATAAAATTATATAAGGTTTAAGTACATAAATATTTACAAATATTATGCATTGTATGTATTGACCTACAAGATAATCACTCTACTCAAAGCCTATCTATCCATCCGCCTGTCTATCTATCCATCTATCTATCCATCCGTCCATCCAGCCATCCGTCCGTCTGTCTGTCTATCCAACCATCTGTCTGTGTATCCATCCATCTATGCAGATATATATTTCAGGATTGCAGGCTCAGTCTTAGCTCCTCAGTGTTTCCTCTGTTTTTGTTAGTTTTTCCTGTTCTGTGTCAGGAAAATTTGATCAGTTTCACCAGGGATGAACTGCTGAACATTTGGCAGTACACACCACAAGATCTTTTACCGGTTTGTGATTATTGTGACACATAAAGCTATGGATTCAGTTTTCATCTATTGACTCAGCTTCAGTGTGGAAAGGTCCTACTTGACTACATGACACCATCCACCTGCACTGTGATGAATCAACAACTGGCAGACGACCTGAACGAGTTCTATTGCAGGTTTGAAAAAGCCCAATACAAACCTCCTGAAACCCCGACACCGCCACACCTAGAATTCAGTTCAGTGAAGATGACGTGTGCCAGGTCTTCAAGAAGATCAAGAGAAGAAAGGCACCAGGCCCAGACAGCATTTCACCAACCTGTCTGAAATCCTGTGCTGATCAACTGGCCCCCATCTTCACATGGATCTTCAACAGATCACTGGAGCTGAGTGAAGTCCTCTCATGCTTCAAAAGCTCCACTATCATCCCCGTCCCAAAGAAATCCAAAATTACCAGACTTAATGACTACAGACCTGTGGCTCTAATGTCTGTGGTCATGAAATCATCTGAAAGACTGGTTTTGGCTTATCTGAAGGACATCATTGGACCCTCTGCGGTTTGCCTACTGAGCAAACAGGTCTGTGAATGATGCAGTCAATATGGGACTGCAGTATGTTCTGCAGCATCTGGACACACAACAAAGTTGTGCATCTGGAGGATCCTGTTTGTGGACTTCAGCTCTGCTTTAACACCATCAACCCATCACTCCTACAGCCCAAATTAACCCAGCTCTCCGTGCCCTCCTCTGTCTGTCAGTGGATCAGCAGCTTTCTGACAGACAGGCAGCAGCTAGTGCGACTGGCAAAACTCAAATCCAGCACCCGCACCATCAGCACTGGCGCCCCTCAGGGTTTTGTCCTCTCCCCACTGCTCTTCTCCCTGTACACAAACGACTGCACCTCTATGGACCCCTCTGTCAAGCTACTGAAGTTTGCAGACGACACCACACTGATCGGCCTCATCCAGGACAGTGACGAGTCTGCTTACAGACTGGAGGTTAAACGACTGGCTGTCTGGTGCAGTCTTAACAACCTGGAGCTGAACACGTTCAAGACAGTGTAGATGATCGTGGACTTCAGGAGAAACCCCCCCTGCTCTCCCCCCACTCACCCTCATGGACAGCATTGTGACAGCAGTGCAGTCATTAAGATTCCTGGGAACCACAATCTCCCAGGACCTGACGTGGGACATTCACATAGACTCCACTGTGAAAAAGGCCCAGCAGAGGTTGCACTTCCTTCGCCAGCTGAGGAAGTTCAACCTGCCACAGGATCTGCACCTCAATTACTGTTGGGTTCAGCTCAGCTTCCAAATCTGACCTCAGAAGACTACACAGAGTAGTCCGGACTGCTGAGCAAACCATTGGCACAACTCTCCACACTCTCCAAGACCTGTACTTCTCCAAAGTGAGCAAAAGGGCAAAGACAATCACCCTGGACCCCTCACATCCCCACACTCCCTCTTTGAACTGTTGCCATCTGGTCGACGTTACAGAGCTCTGAGCTCCAGAACGACCAGACATAGGAACAGTTTCTTCCCTCAGACAATCCATCTGATGAACACTTAACATACACGGAACACTCAACTCTATTCTCACACACACTATTAAAACATAAATGTATATTTCAATTGCACATTTTACACTTGTACATACAATTTGTCTATATTGTATGTCATTCTGTTACACTGTGGAGCTTCTGTCACTATAAAAAAAATCCCTCGCATGTGAAAACATACCTGGCAATAAAGCTTCTGATTCACTGGGAGGACTAGACAAGTGCATTTAGAGTCGTGACTGATGTAAATGAAAACGAAATGTAGGTTTGTGGAGAAGAACGTGAGCACTATTAAGAGGCTTATTCTACTGAAGACAAAGCACATGTTCAGCCAAACAAACTAAAGATAAATAATAATAATAATAATAAAACAAACAAACAAACAAACAAACAAGAAGCTAATTTCTCTAATGCGCCATCTGAAGCTAACCTGCCTGCCATGTAACTAGCCGAACTTAGTGTTAGCTAACATTACACCACTAGCATAACAAAACATCTCTAAACCTTTTTATTCACGTCAGCAGAGCTTATTGTTATTATTCTATCCCACATGGAATTAATAATAATAATAATAAAACCGGTTAAATCCGGACGGAAAGCTTTCTATTCTGACACAACGTGATAACTTACCAAGCTTCTGACGGCTCACTGTGACCTCCACTGTAGCGAACACATGAACGCGTGTGCTTTGTGAGCATGCGCAAGACTGAGAAATAACAAGCATTCTGATTGGATACAGCGCAGCTCGACCTATGAGTACGGAAAGAAGGTATTGGTTCGCCTGAACGCTGTCGGTTATTCTGAACTCGATGCGTAAATACTCTTTGAAATCGAAGTAATAGGATTGATTTTATGGTTTTAATAATATAATAATATGGTTTTTGAAGTAACGAAGCTTTGTTTTCAGCTGATAAAGAGGAAAAAGTGGAGTAACGACGTTTCTTGAGACTATTCAGCACAGTGCACGCTAGTGGCATCTGCTGGTCAAAATGGGCAGTGCAGGTAGAAATCTAAGATGTCAGGGGGCCTATTGTTGAATTCTTCATCCAGGAACACACAGATACATGATGTTTGATGCACATGATGGACAGGATGTTTCTTAATTTCTGCTAATTGTTGTAAAGCAATAATGGTAGGCTGTGTGAGCATTGCATCACAAGGAGTGCATCATCTCCAGGAGATCTTCATCTTCATCTTCATCTTCATTTCGATCAACCTGACCAGCTAAAGCCATGGAATTATCAAGGTCAGGGTCAAGGGTTGACACGACTATGACATACAAAAGATCAGATTTTTAGCACTTTGTTATGCTAACCATAAAGAAGAAAATATATCCAAAGAAAAACTGTAAAATACAGATATAAATAAAATCGGATCACTACTGGATCAATGGATCTGAGTTTAATAGATCACAGCCCCCCCCTCCCTAAAAGAATATCTTCAGGTATTCAGACAATTAAGCCCCATGAAGAATGAGGAACCGACTTACCTATGGGTTACTAGGAAGTGGTTTTGAGATGATCACTACACTCTGATCTGTCAAGTATCTGATGTCACTTAAAAGAGGATGAGTTCCCTCTTAAATCCTGTTCCTCTCAAGTTTTCTTCCTGATGTCATCTCAGGGAGTTTTACATTGTGACCTACTTTTGCCTAAACAATAAAATAAAATAAATAAATAAAAAATAATCATTAGTGGGGCACGGTGGCTTAGGGGTTAGCACGTTTGCCTCACACCTCCAGGGTTGGGGGTTCGATTCCCACCTCCGCCTTGTGTGTGTGGAGTTTGCACGTTCTCCCCGTGCCTCGGGGGTTTCCTCCGGGTACACCGGTTTCCTCCCCCGGAATAAGAAATATAGAATTAGTTCTATCAAAAACTGCTATATGCTTTTGGTTGTCTTTGGTCAAAATGTGTTTTATGTCCTCAGAAAGTTTTGAGGGTAACATTAAAATTTCATATCTATTCCTGTATTAGGCAAAAAAAAAAAAAAGAACAATTCTAATTAATTTTCTTTCTTCTTCGCTTATGGAACGATTTCAAGTAAGATCAAGGGAACAAAAAGGGAACGGGAAAATGCTGTAGGTTTTAAGACAAATACAAATTTTAACACAGATTTTTAAGATGCCTCAATATTCTTTTGTAGACGATTATACAGAAGTGCTTTATGATACCAAAAACATGTTCAGACACATTATGCCTTAAGGTTGTTGATCAAAAATCTGCACTGGGATTCTGTATAAAACTGTTAATTGTATAGATTTAAAGCACAAAGTGACAGGCTGAGAATGAATTCTATCCTGGAAGAAAAGTCCTAGCTCTCAAGACAGACGGTAATCCGATTAAAAAACAGACAACACTTCACCTCTAATCGATGAATAATCGATGGCAGGTTTTGTTTTCCATTTTACGTTAAAAAAAGAAAAACCCTCTGTACTCTTGCAGAGCCAGATATCTTGTAGGGACATATCTCAAAAGTAAAGCTTATCTTTTGCAATCCTGTTAAGCCACACCATTTATCCTTGTAGAGAAATATCCTGGAGGATGTGTCAGAAAGTTTGGCAGTATCGGAGAAATCTGGAGCCGAGTTTCTAGCTTTTGTTCTTTATGTTTATTTTTTCATACAGAATATACTTATATAATATGTGTATTTAAAAAAACCTACATGATACAATTCATGGAATCCATATACAGACCATACTGAAAATAATTCATGTGTTTATTATATTCATTTACTTTTTTAAATAAATATTTTTTTTTGTTCTTTTTGGACCAGTATATTCCACCCAGATTAGCTATGATAAATTGCCCCAGGTGTAAATGTGTGTATGGTGCCCAGAGTGTATTTCTGATATTTCTGGCATTTCTGCCCAGTGTGTTGAATCATATTACACTTTTTAGACATTTACATAATGCACTACTTATTGCTGGGGTCGTAGTGCCTTAACTGTTAAAGTTCTGGGTTACTAATCAGAAAGTTCAAGATGGTTTAAGCTTTAGTGCTGCCACTGTTGAGTCCTTGAGAAAAGACTCATAACACTTTCTGCTCCAGGAGTGCTGTAACATGGCTCACCCTCTGCAGAACATTTTCACTTTGCTGTAATGTTGTTGCTGTCCTTCAGCCAATGTTTTGGGTCGATACAAACGGACCATCCAATCCTCTTATCTGATTTTGGCACAGATTTTATGGTGGATGTCCTTCCTGAAGCAACTCTCCCGTTTTATCCAGGCTTGGGACCGAGACTGTGAGTTAACCTCTCAGTGTCTGGGTTGGTTCCCTACATGGGAATTGAATCAGGGCCATGGCAGTAAGAGCATGGGATCCTGCAGCTAGACCACCAGGGACAAACTTTGCTGTAATGTATAATCTTTATTTAAAGCAACCTTTTGCATTTAGTGTCACAAGATGGCAGCAGTGCAGTTCTTTCATTGTTCTCCACCCTACCCTGCCCTTAAATCTGCAGACATGGGCTCACAAATGCCCCGGATTGGCCAGTGTCACTGTGATTGACAGGGGAGTAAGAGAATGCTGTCCCTCCCACCTGGTATCCACAACCAATTCTTGGATCACTGTGGCATCATCAGGATTTGAACTTGATCTTATAAAGATTGGCTGAACGGGGGTTTTTTTTTTTTTGCTCTGAAGGCTTTGGAGTCTTCAGTAAATCTTTCTCCCAAAGGAACAAACTTGAACAATCCCTTAGCCAGGGATTTCCTTTGCATTTAGGTTTGTTTTAGTGTGAAACCAAACACCAAATATTATTTTTTTGCTTTGAATTAGACATGAGATGAAATAAATTACAGGTGTTCCAATGGCCTAGAATTAATGTAAAAGAATGTTAAACTAACGGTTAAATAGAGACACTTCCCTGTCCTGATTAGTTGAATGTTGATGGTCCCTGATTATTTTTTTTCCTCCCGTTTACAAAATCCCCTTTCTCCTTACTTTTGGTCACCCTACCCAATGGTAGCATGGACAACAACATTCATTCATTCATTCATTCATTCATTCATTTTCTACCGCTTATCCGAACTACTCGGGTCACGGGGAGCCTGTGCCTATCTCAGGCGTCATTGGGCATCAAGGCAGGATACACCCTGGACGGAGTGCCAACCCATCGCAGGGCACACACACACTCTCATTCACACATGCAATCACACACTACAGACAATTTTCCAGAGATGCCAATGAACCTACCATGCATGTCTTTGTACCCGGAGGAAACCCCCGAGGCACGGGGAGAACATGCAAACTCCACACACACAAGGCGGAGGCAGGAATCGAACCCCGACCCTGGAGGTGTGAGGCAAACCACTAAGCCACCGTGCCCCTGGACAACAACATATACAACATAATTATCTCAGCACTCTAAACAAAGTGAACATCGAGTATAACAGAAAAGGAACAATATACACTTACATTTTATTTTTAAAGCAGATGTAATTCAAAGTTCAAGATCTTCCTGTGCTTTTTATGTACTCATGCTTCATTTCTGAGGTTCTCCCTCTCCTACCATGTGTACGGCGAGATCTGAACCGTAATGTTGAGGTTTTGGTCTGATTGTCTGATAGCAAGGGATCTGGGTCAATATGCAATTTAGTTTTAGTGTGTCGTGTCCGTCAGCATGTATATGTTCGTTTCAGACTGATGGCAATAGATGGCACTGCAGAACCAGAATAAACCATTCATTGTGATGATTCCTCTTTGTGCACATTCTTGGTATTGCATTTCCCATGATTCTACATATGTACAGTACATATACTACTATGCATATATTTATATTCCTTATGAAGTCACTATACCAGAATTCCTATATCCCACTTGCACTGTTCATTATGACATGTCTACGCATGTGGGCATATGGTAGCCAAGTGGTTAAGGTGTTGGGCTACGAATCGGGAGGTTGTGAGTTTGATCCCAGGAGCAAGGCCCTTAACCCTCAATTGGTTGCTATGGATAAGCTGTAAATTCATTTCCATTCCTTCATTCATTTTCTACCGCATATCCGAACTTCTCGGGTCACGGGGAGCCTGTGCCTATCTCAAGCGTCTTTGGGCATCAAGGCAGAATACACCCTGGACGGAGTGCCAACCCATCACAGGGCACACACACACTCTCATTCACTCACCCAATCACACACTACAGTCAATTTTCCAGAGATGGCAATCAACCTACCATGCATGTCTTTGGACCGGGGGAAGGAAACCGGAGTACCCGGAGGAAACCCCCGAGGCACGGGGAGAACATGCAACCTTCACACACAAGGCGGAGGCAGGAATCGAACCCCCAGTCCTGGAGGTGTGAGGCAAACCGTGCCCCCCAAATGCTGTAAATGTATTCATATATTGGTATTGAACTACTTTCAGTGCTTACTAATAAATGTGAAAAAGTGTAGTGGGTAGCTGACTCACAGCTTTAGGATCCCTGCTTCGACCCTGATCACAGGATAATATTGAAGAGTTTTAATATGAAGAGTTTCACCCCATGTTATCTGCATGGTTTCCTTCCTGTCCGACAGCATGAACAGGCTGGAGGAAATTGCCAAGTTCTACCATTTCCTGTTCAGTACTTTGTATTTGGAGCTGTGCAATTTAAGATTTTGTAGTTCTTAACTTCAATGCCTGTGTTTAATAAATTCAAATATTGCAATGTCAGCTTGATTGTAGGTTTAAGAAAAATAGAAGAATCGACTTTCTTCAGTATCTTCAATCTTTTGTTTTTTTTGTACCGCTTTTATTCTTTTCTTTTATTGTTCCTTTTATTCTTTCGCCTGTCACGTGTGCACTTTATTCACACAGAGATGTGAATAAAGCCCGTTAGAAGAAATGTAACTCAATTGGGAATGGAGAATAATGCAAGGAGGAAACACAAGCACTTATCCTATTATGTCCTACTAAATGACTTCGGTTACAAGGCAGCAGGTTTTTTTAAAAACATGTACCCTAGGACAATATTACATTTATTTATTTTTAGCAGATTTGCTATGTGAACTGGATTGGCAACCTTACATGGGAAAGAGTTATTAATCTCAAATCCATATGCTGTTGGCTATTTCAGAGGGCAATAAAAACCAGCCTTGGTTCTTCCCACGATGTGGTCTCTTGTGCAGCCAACACAGTGAGTCCAAGGCACTGGACAGATTAGTCATGCTTTAGTCTTAACCACAAGCTTGAGGTAGTTCAGTAAAAAAACACATACACAGTAGCCTCATTCTCAGCTCTTTGGGACCCTAAGCATTTGAAAAAACTCTTATCTGAAATTGTAGTAGTTTATTTATTTATTTTTAAAAAATATTTTCTCATCTATATGTTCTTCAATAAGGACTAGATTGCTTGAAAATCCATATTGGAAATCAATCCCAATAAAATGAACAAATGGTTAAGGATTAGAGATTAAAAAAAAAAAAGAAAAAAAAAAAAAAAAGAAAAAAATAAATAAATAAAATTCCCCAGTTTAACCTAATCATTTTGGACAGCTTATTATACCACGGACCCTCAGGGCTACATCTGCTAGAAGATTAAATGCTAACAAGAACGGTCTGACTACATTTTAATGCATCAAAGAATGTAATTACACTTCACTGATGATTTCAAATCAATTCATTCATGGAAATCTGAAAAATAAAACCCTGTACATACTAGGTTCACTGTACATACTAGGTTCCCTGTACATACTAATCGTATCCCTCACATATCTCACATTGACATTTTATATTTAATGAAATCAATCTTTTTCCAAACCTCATGTTACTGATCAATTGCTCGGGTCAGCTCAATAAACCCGAAGGACAATTAAGCAAACGGTTCTTTAGGCTCTGAGCTATAAAGATTTCTGTGAAGCTTTACTGCTTATAATAAAAAACAATCACCATCTATCTTGATCTTTAATTTATTGTATTATGGCATAAAGCAATTTTAAAGCCACTCCACATTTCTAACATCTTTGCTTGTTGGAACCTTTTTTTTTATTCCTCGTAGGTTTTACAAGAGATTTCTCGCCCACATGAGTCTTTATTCCTCTGTGTATGAATTTGAGCTTTAACTCTAGACGTCATGCATAATACTCCTCTTAAAGTGGCCTGTATAAGAGCATGAACCTCACATAAACCTACATACACATTATTAAGTGCTTATAAAGGTGTTAGAAATGTGTTATGTGCAAAAGCAGTCTTTATGGAGGGCTGTTAAAGCACCAACCTCAAGCTAAGGGTTACTGAATAATCTCTAAATGCAGCTTCATGATTTGCAGGATGCGTACAAATAAAATAACAAAAAAATAGGATTGTGATAATGATGGAATGGTAAGTATGAAAGTTTAGAGCTTGGCTATCAAATGCTATTATTTCATGTCCAACAGCTACAAAAATGGCTCAGGTCAGAGGAGCTGTGCAATGCGTATATGCACATATGATCCCATCATGTCAGAGAACGGGTTTTCCTTCTAAGGAAGTGCATTCCAGTCTCTAAACTTACAAGACTCACAAGCACTATGGGCATTTTATTTTAGATGAATGCAAGCATCTCTGTCACCTCTGAGGACTGGATGCTACAGCATGAGCACTATGAAGGTCACCTGAGACACGTCCAGCGTCCTCGATCACATTATGGCACTAGATGTGATGAAGAACTTGGACTGCTTAGTACTGTGACACACCACACAGTTCATCGAAGTGAAACTAGAGTCATTGAGAACGCTAGACTTTTCTGTCACCCCTGCTTGTGGAAGACATTATCATCCTTGCCAATGGTATACAAGCAGGTCACTATGTGTGGTGATGCTCATTACAGGTTATCCAGTGTTCATCAAACCACAGCTACATACTGTAGTGAAAGACAACATTGTAATTGTGAAAAAACAAAAAAACAAAGCGGGGATTATTATATAGCATAGCATCCTGCAGTACAACATGTTCTGAATTATCATTGGTAACAAAAATATGTCAACTGCACCGCACAAAAATTTCCCGTAGCTCTTCCTGAACTCTTTCCCTCTGACTTATTCATTCACTATTAAATGTTATATAGTCTGTTCTTTATGGGCGGAGAGAATTCTGGACAATCTGCCAGTATCATTTAATTATTTCTCGTAAACAGAACATCAACAATATTAATATATCACCGTAAGTCAGTTTAATGATGTTTACATTGGTGTGAATTAATATCCTTAAAATACAGAGGAAAATTTCTGTTTTAAAGAATTCAGCGAATTCAGAATTCAGAATAACCACAAAGAGCAGATAGATAGATAGATAGATAGATAGATAGATAGATAGATAGATAGATAGATAGATAGATAGATAGATAGATAGATAGATAGATAGATAGACAGATAGATAGATAGATAAACACTTTATTAATCCTGGAGGAAATTCAATGTTCCAGTAGCAACATAAGAGAAATAAGATGATCACAACACCAGTAGACACCCCACACACCCCACCCCCAAAATGTGAATATAAGGTAATTTTTGTTTGTTATTTAAAATGTAAAATATATACATGTTCTCATGTCATAACGGTGAGGCTAACCATGATGCGTTGGGGCTAGTGTGAGTTGATTGTATGCTTGATTTAGGGTGCATTGTGATGTGTATTGAGATTGAGAACTTATCCAGGAAATAGGACTGATTACTGAGATTTGATAAAACACTAAACAAAGGGTAGGATGAAGCCGCTGTTGATGTTCGTTACTTTGCATTTTCAGTTTTATCGTGCAGTGCTAATTTTCCCACCGTGGCTGCGTCATACTCACTCCCATTCGACCCTCTTGTCATTTTCACAGTTGTTTGTCTCATTCTTCTTGTCGTCCGTTTTCTTGGCAGAATAACAAAATGGAATATGGAATATAAACCTAGTCTGTATTTGACCAATAAAATAATGCTTGGTGCAAAAGGAAAACTAGGAAGAATATCAGCCCTAACACACAAAATGTAGGGGTTGAGGTTTTTTGAGCAGTCTAGGCAAGTTTTTCACCAGTTTGTATTATTGAGTCAGTAAAGCACAGAGAAAGACAACAAACAACATGTTAAAACACCTGAATTCTTCTTATGGAAGCTCACAAATATAAAAGGAAGCCATACTGATATTATTGATTTGTTATAGTAAAGTCACGCTTGAGAATCTTTCAGAAGCATCTCAGAATGGCCACAATGGAGTACCACAAAGTTCAGTTTTATTTGTCAAATAACAACTATGCAGAGAATGACATGTAGCGAAATGCTTTATTGACTGTTCACATCAAAAATATAGACTCGATTAGAGGGAATATATACGAAGGATATCATTTCAATAAAATGAGAATAAAATAGAATTTCTTACAGGTGGGAAAGGAATGAAAATTTATGAAAAAATATAAAAAAATATATATAAGAACAGTTATTCCCATATTGGAAATGTATTAAGATTTAAAACTAGTGTACTGAGAAAAGTGTCAGGAGAGGAAAGGTGTACAAGACAGCAGTGAGAGCAGCTCTGCTGTATGGGTTAGTGACTGTAGCAGTGAGGAAATGACATGAGGCGGAGATGGAGGTAGCAGAGATGAGGATGTTTAGGTTGTCTTTAGGAGTGACAAGGATGGACAGGATTAAGAACGAGCACTTCAGTGGGACAGCTCAGGTTGGCTGATTTGGGGACAAGGACAGAGAAGCTAGATTGAGATGGTTTGGACATATACAGACGAGGGAGATGGTTATATTGGTAGAAGGATGTTGGAGATGGAGCTGCAGGTAAGAGGTCAAGAGGAAGGCCAAAGAGGAGATAGAGGATGTAGAGGATGTTGAGGATAGACTTAGGTGGAAACAAATGATTCGCTGTGTTGTCCCCTAACAGGAAAAGCTGAAAGAAGAAGTTCTATGGAAGTAATCCAGTGAAATGCAATGATGTTTAGGAAAGCAAATTCTATGAACAATCTGAAATAATGTATTTTTAATTCATATTCTTTCTTATCGAGAGTGTTTAAGTGTACGCACAATGTATTATATAATACATAAACTACCAAACAAGTATCCTGCATGAACTTCATGAGACTTCTCAGTTTGTGATAAGTACATACCTTAACTCATCATTAGTTATATATTGTATAACTAAGTGTTAATTCCTGTATTAGTGCAGGATTATTCTTATTCTGTTATTCTATTTTGACGGATAAAGTAAAGTAAGTAAAAAGCTAAGGATTTTGTACAATTAGCCAGGCACACATCTAATAAATTGCTAATTGTGTTGAAGCAGTGAAACCGTTCTAAAAAAAAAAGTCTAATTGTAAATAAATAGAGAAGAAAAATTAAATGCATTAATTAAACAGACATTTTCTCCTTGCCTGCATTTGCACATGTACAGCTTGGAGGCTCTGTTTACAAATGTACCTCTAGCCTCTGTATGCTTTGTTTCTCATCAGTCAGCGAGGTTAACAGCACACTCTTCTCTGATTTAAACTGAGCAGGGTAAAGGAGAAACGTTAAAGTAATTAACAAAGTGTTCCATCACAAAAACAGCCCGGCGTGACTTTAAACCTACACGGCTCATCGGCTCCGGTAAGTGAACAAGAGATGGGTTGGTTGTGTCAGTGCTTAAAGTTCTGTGAGATAAACAATGAGAAAACACACAGGAGAGTCTGAGCTGTTTTGACACCTTGTTGCTCATTAAGACAATGTGCTAGTGGCTGAAGATGCCCCTCAAAATAGCACCCAAGTTCTCTTTCATCCACCGTTCTCTGCTTCTGTGGAGTTTGCTAAATTGTTTTCAAAGTGCAGTTCTTTTATTAATACTATTAAGCTTCATTTTATTTGAGATAATAATCATCGGTCACTTTTTTTTTTAAGAAAAAAGACGAATATTTGAATCTTTTGGATCTTTAATAAATACATTTTGCATGTCTCTCAAATCTCAACTCAATATCTCCAAACGTTTTGTCCTTTCTCATAAAAAAACTAAACAAAACAAAACAACAGCAAGAAAAATTGATTGTGACACATGATGAATCTTATGTTAGACATATTGTCTGATCCTAGTTCTAACACTACGAATTATGTTCATTTCAATTTGGGTTTTAAGTATACAAAATGTGGAACAATCACAGGGGGTTAATACTTACTAAAAAAATGTTAACAGAACAGACTGTAAAAAAAAACACCACACAAGCTTTGATGGAAGAGTCACTCTGCACTCAATCCAACTTAAAGATGTTTGTTGTTTGAAGAAGCTGTGGAGGGAAATCCTCTTTTATGCTTGGAGCTTTAATGTTTTTAACTATGGACACATTTGTACACATTCAAAAAGTTCTCCATTTGTATAAACTTTCAATATCAAACAAAACAAATTGAATTTAAGAAATACCAAAAAAGAACCACAAATTCGGTAACAAACTAAACAAGCTTGAGGCAAATCATTTATACAAAACATCAGAAAAGAACAACAGTAATTCAATCTGTGCTTCTTTTTAAACCGATATGTACACTGTTCCAAACAAGCCATCCTCCAATCCTGGTTCGCTGAAAAAATACACAGCAGGAGGTCAGACTCAACCTGAAGCAGATTCTGTTGACATAGTGACTAAGACCCATGTAGTGCCACATGAATCACAATCGCCAGATGGCATATCGCCAACCTAACCCAAAACAAGCAGATTAGCGACATGAAGAAAGTGACTGATAAATTCTTCAAGAACAATCTACAGCCACTGAGGGTGTTAAAGTCATTTGTTATTGTACATTGTACATGTATATTGCTAACGGAATCATTGTTTATCAGTGTAGACGCATCAATAGGCAGTCAGGAGGTCTATATAATTGATCCCATATATATATATATATATATATATATATATATATATATATATATATATATATATATATATATATATCCTGACATCCTGTACTGCACTGTATTGTGCTGTGTATAGTTGTACATAGATAATCTAAAAACTAGGGCTTCCCAAATTCACCTTTTACCAAGCTTTGCCCTTTCTTCAATGAATATTCTCACCTGAATACTGTATATTTGGGGGCAGTCGTGGCCTAATGGTTAGAGAGTCTGACTTGTAACCTGAAGGTTGTGGGTTCGAGTCTCGGGCCGGCCACAACTGAGGTGCCTGTGAGCAAGGCACCGAACCCCCCAACTGCATAAATGGCTGCCCACTGCTCTGGGTGTGTGTTCACGGTGTGTGTGTGTTCATTGCTGTGTGTGTGTGCACTTTGATTGGGTTAAATGCAGAGAACGACTTCTGAGTATGGGTCACCGTACTTAGCCGTATGTCACTTCACTGTTTCACTGTTTCAAACTACTTCTGTAATAATAAAGATGCTCCTGTGCATATTCTGGGACACGATGATCTCCTGTGCATATTCCAGGACAATTTGCTCATACTGAAATGTCTCACACTTTTTGTACTTTTTTGTACATAATATGAAAAAAGAAATTCATATTTTTCTCAAGGTTTCTTCCCAATGAGGAAAGAATACTATAAAGCTAAGAGATGGCATCTGAGCATCCCACGATTGGTATTGCAATTATTCTTTCTATCCAGATAAAAAACTATGTACTTAACTATGTACTATGTACTATGTACTATGTACTCTGTGTAACATAAGTGAAAAGAATTCTTCTCCAAGCTCATCACATGTTTTCATTAGGGCTCTTGACCATTTTACTACAGCTGATACTGAAAGAGAATGATTTGAAAGTTTCACATTTATTTCATAGCCTGTCCCATAGATAAAATCTACTAGTTGCTGTTGAATCATATCATAATAAATCTGCCATTTAAAAAATGGAAAAAGATGAAAATGATGAGAAAACGATGGGCAAGCAGAAGCTGTCTCGTGCACTGAAAGGCTTATAGTAATGAATGCAAATGTAATGCAGACCATTAGGCACTACAGGAAGCTGAAAGTTTATCAGCCGCCATCATACTTGCACGAATCGTGTGCATTCACCTTTCATACTGCGTCAGATATGGTCTACAGAAATATCACTATATGATATTTACTAGAAAAGAGATTTTCATCACTTACCAATTTGAGAATAGCTTCAGGCTTGACAGACAGTTTTCTGTCAGACAGTGAGAACTGTGCAGATTAAATCTAATCATATTTGTGAAGGAACTTGAAGAGCCTTATGAAGCCTTAGTCTATGAATAATATACTCACACAAATGTCATAGAACGTCTGGGTTCACATGACGAAATTGAGGTTGTGAACTCATACTTTTAGAAATCTAAGAAAGGCCAAAGATTCCTGGGTCCTGTTTTCCAAGACTGGATGAATTCAATCTTTCCATGTAGCAGAACTGCTTGCTTCTCCACCACTGTCTGTTTTTCTCCACAACTTTCTCTTAACCCTTTTTTTTTTAATATATACCTTGTTTTAAGTAGAATTTGCAAAATATAATCAATGTTCATAAATCTGAAATGCTGGACTACACAAAAATTTACAAGATATACATATAATTAAAAAAACAATTTTTTTAAACAAAATTCTTTTCTATCATCCAGGCATTTACAATATTAAGGAACAAATATGGAACAGAATATGTTAATATTTGAAGGAAAAAAAAGGTCAGATGATATCAATACAAAACTTCTGTTTTTTATATATATATATTTTATATATATTAGAATATTCTATAAGCTTTTAAATTTGGTCTTGAGGAAGGTCAAAGAGGAGATATATAGATGTGTTGAAAGAGGATATGAAGTTAATTGGTGCGAGAGTAGAGGATGTAGAGAATAGAGTTAGGTGGAAACAAATGATTTGCAGTGTCGATCCCGTTAGGTATTCAGTATTAGTATTTACAGTATTATTAGATTACTGAATCTAATAATCAGTTCAGAATATGAATTTGTCTTCTACAAAACTCCACTACTTACGAGTACATGGCGGAAGACGTGGCCTAATGGTTAGAGAGTGTGACTCCTAACCCTAAGGTCGTGGGGTCGAGTCTCGGGCCGGCCATGACTGAGGTGCCCTTGAGCAAGGCACCGAACCCCCCAACTGCTCCCTGGGCGCCACAGCATAAATGGCGCTCCGGGTGTGTGTTTACTGCTATGTGTGTGTTCACTGCTGTGTGTGTGCACTTTGGATGGGTTAAATGCAGAGAACGAATTCTGATTATGGGTCACTTAGCCGTTTGTCACGTTGCAGTCTTTTTGTTTGTTTCTATTAAAATTTCAGGGCTCGGAATTCTAAGAGGTACAAAAAGATTTGTGTTCACACAAAGTATTTGGTTTCAAGAAAGCAATTGATATCTAGAGTTTTCAACTAATACAGATAAAAAAACTGAAAATTTGTCAACGATAACTAAATAAAAGATGGAACGAGAGAAAGTGCTGTTTGTAAATTCAGCGCAGATGCATTCAAATAATTGAAATAGCAGCAGATCAACAAAAGCAACAATGAAAATCCCTGCTAACACTCAGATGCCATCTGTAGCCAGACAGTGCCAAAGCACAAAATCTAACTAGTAAATAGTGGAATGTGTTGGCCTGGAGTACTAACCATTGTCTGATTAGAAGGAAATAGGCTTTTGTAGGCTAAAAGAGAGTATTGAAGCTCATTACACAGTCAGTTCTTTTTAGAAATGAGAAATGTAAAGCTTCTGCTTATAAATATTTCAGCACTCAGTTTTTATACTGAATGATTTCCTCGTAGTCTCCTAAATTTTGGTTTTGTCCAAAAATTCAGTGCTTCACCAATGTTTACAATCGTAGTTGTTGTGGTTGAGGGCTACTGACATTAAAAACAGCTAGAGTATAAAGGAATAGACTAAAATATTGTTATCCTGCTGTGCCTTTTCACATCAAGTATCTAAATGAAGAAACAGAAGAGGAGATTTAATTTAATGCCTAAAATTGAACTCTTTACGAGACACTCCATAAAACTGAACGTTATTCTGAATGGAGTTCTACATATTAAGCTGAGATGGGACTTGGATATTTTGTTTGTATGATTCTAAGGCTGTTTCTTTGTGATTGATTTCATCACCTTGTGAAATAACCTTCTTTAAAACTTAGTAAGACTTTTATACAAAGTAATAGATAACTAGATATGCATTTTAGGTTTTGCACATGGAATCTCATTACTATCAAAAGTATTCAATAGCGGTCATGCAGTATATTATTAAAATTGTATGCTAATTTCAGCGAATTATGTTAAAGAAAGGAACAGAATTACTTATTAGAGAAATTCTAAACAAAAATTGTAAAAATAATTTCTATTATTTTTAACCTATAAGTCAACCTTAGGGGGGCACGGTGGTTTAGTGGTTAGCAAGTTCGCCTCACACCTCCAGGGTCGGGGGTTCGATTCCCGCCTCCGACTTGTGTGTTTGGAGTTTGCATGTTCTCCCCGTGTTTCGGGGGTTTCCTCCGGGTACTCCGGTTTCCTCCCCCGGTCTAAAGACATGCATGGTAGGTTGATTGGCATCTCTGGAAAATTGTCCGTAGTGTGAGTGTGTGAGTGAATGAGAGTGTGTGTGTGTGCTCTGAGAGTGTGTGTGCTAGATGGATTGACACTCCGTCCAGGGTGTATCCTGTCTTGATGCCCGATGACGCCTGAGATAGGCACAGGCTCCCTGTAACCCGAGGTAGTTCGGATAAGTGGTAGAAAATGAATAAATGAATGAATGGATGAAGTCAACCTTAAACTATTCATGATATATTAGGGAAAATAAGTAAATTCCCTTGTAAAATCAATGTACTTTCTGTCAAATCAACAAGGGAGAGTGCAAACACCATGAAGTAGTTGTTGGAATTATGAGTACTGGGAGTGTGTTTGTGTGTATTGTGTATATACAGTCTTCTTCTTCTTCTTCTTCTTCTTCTTCTTCTTCTTCTTCCAGTTTTTCCCTTCAGGGGTCGCCAAAGCGAATCATCTCTCTCCAGATGCACCCACTAGCTTCATATCCTCATTAATGGTATGATAAATTCATGCTGCAGTAACCTCATAGCTCAACATCACATGAGATTTTATGCCACAGATTGGGAAAGAATCAAATATGAGTGTGATGGTCAGGTGTCCACAAACCTGTGGCCAAGAATATCGAAATATAGAAATTACATACAACAAACCTTTTAATGAAATGGACCAGAAATTATTTCAGATTTTCTCTTAATGGTCAAATGTCATTGTCACGAGGTGACACGGTGAGACAAAGGCGAGTGAGGATCCAAATGCAGTTTAACGGTTTTTACTAAACAAAACACAAACAAACACGCAGGCAACACGGAACAAACAGGAAACGGGAACACGGACATGCACACACCAACACCAAAAACGACCAACCACATTGAAGTGAACAGACAGAGTATATATGGTGAACGAGAACCAATCACAAAACAGAGACAGACAAGGACTAAGACAAAACACCTGGGGAAGAGAATGAATGTAATTAGTGTCCATGGTAACAGATAGGTGGGCGGGGTCAACAATTAACATCAGGGAAAGACGGCAGACAGAAACAAGGGGAAAACACAGACAGACACATTACAGAGCCCCCCCCCTACGAGCGGCTTCCAGACGCTCCCAAGTCCACAAAACCCAGTTCAGGCGGGTGGAGCGAAGGCGCAACCAGGGTGGGAGGGCGGGTCGGGTTCGTGTAGTGGTGGCGCCCGCCGAGCAGGAGGCCGGGGTTGCGCCAGCCGAGCCGGAGGCCAGGGCGGCGCCGGCAGAGCCGGAGGCCAGGGCGGCGCCGGCAGAGCCGGAGGCCAGGGCGGCGCCGGCAGAGCCGGAGGCCAGGGCGGCGCCGGCAGAGCCGGAGGCCAGGGCGGTGCCGGCAGAGCAGGAGGCCAGGGCGGCGCCGGGAGAACAGGAGGCCAGGGTGGCGCCGGAGGCAGAGCCAGAGACCAGAGCAGGACCGGAGACCAGGGTGGTGCTGGAGGCGGAGCCAGAGACCAGAGCAGGACCGGAGACCAGGGTGGTGCTGGAGGCGGAGCCAGAGACCAGAGCAGGACTGGAGACCAGGGTGGTGCTGGAGGCGGAGCCGGAGGCCAGAGCAGGACCAGAGACCAGGGTGGTGTTGGAGGCGGAGCCAGAGACCAGAGCAGGACCGGCGACCAGGGTGGTGCTGGAGGCGGAGCTAGAGACCAGAGCAGGACCGGAGACCAGGGTGGTGCTGGAGGCGGAGCCCGAGACCAGAGCAGGACCGGAGACCAGGGTGGTGCTGGAGGCTGTGCCAGAGACCAGAGCAGGACCGGGGACCAGGGTGGTGCTGGAGGCGGAGCCAGAGACCGGAACGGAGTTGGCAGCCAGGGTGGTGCTTTGGGCCTATGAACAGGGACAGGAGGTAGAAGGGCTGGCAAGTCCAGCGAAGCAAAACACAGGAAAACAGAAACATGCATAGGTTCAGGCCAGGCAGAGAGTTCAGGTAGTTTGGGTGTCATGATGTCGACCGCGTCCTCTGACTCAGTCATTTCGGTCGACCCGGCCGATTCGGCTGGTTCTGTCGACCCTGCAGGTTCCGTCGACCCTGTCGGTTCAGCAGGCTCCGTCGACCCGGTCGGTTCGGCAGGTTCTGTCGACCCTGCAGGTTCCGTCGACCCGGTCGGTTCAGCAGGCTCCGTCGACCCGGTCGGTTCCGTCGACCCGGTCGGTTCGGCAGGTTCTGTCGACCCTGCAGGTTCCGTCGACCCGGTCGGTTCCGTCGACCCGGTCGGTTCAGCAGGTTCCATCGACCCGGTCGGTTCCGTCGACCCAGTCGGTTCGGCAGGTTCCGTCGACCCGGTCGGTACGACAGGTTCCATCGACCCGGTCGGTTCCGTCGACCCGGACGGTTCGGCAGGTTCCTTCGACCCGGTCGGTTCCTTCGACCCGGTCGGTTCCGTCGACCCGGTCGGTTCGGCAGGTTCCGTCGACCCGGTCGGTTCCGTCGGCCCGGTCGGTTCCGTCGGCCCGGTCGGTTCGGCAGGTTCCATCGACCCGGTCGGTTCGGCAGGTTCCATCGACCCGGCAGGTTCCGGCGACCCGGTCGGTTTCCGGCGACCCGGCTGGTTCCGGCAACCCGGCTGGTCCAGCTGGTGGCTTAGGGATGCCGGCCGCCCGAGCCGACCTCATCGGGGTATCCGCCAGTTTGGAGACCAGCCGGTTAGCACGGACCTCAGCCGAGCTCGCCGGTACGGTAGCCATGGGAACTGGCTCAATCACGGATGTGCACGGGACTGGTCTGGGCGGAGGCACTGTGGAGCATTCGGGCGTCCGTCGCTGATTCCACTCTGTGGCCCACGGATCCCGATGCTTGCTGCCCCCCCCCAAAAAATACTTACGGCCGGCTTCCGTCTCTACAGTACTCACGCTCAGCGTGGACCCGTCCAGGAGCAACGCCAAGTTGACGAACTCCGAGAATGTCTTTATTTCTCTGGTAGACGGCATCAAATACCGCAGGATCTCCCTTAGTCCGTGCTTAAAAATGTCTTTGAGCGCCTTCTCATCGAAGTTGACCTCGTTGCACAGGTCCAAGAATACCTCCGTGTATTCCTCAACTGGGGCGTCCTCCTGACGAAGACAAAACAGGATTTCTGCTGGATCCATGTGGGGTTGGTCGTTCTGTCACGAGGTGACACGGTGAGACAAAGGCGAGTGAGGATCCAAATGCAGTTTAACGGTTTTTACTAAACAAAACACAAACAAACACGCAGGCAACACGGAACAAACAGGAAACGGGAACACGGACATGCACACACCAACACCAAAAACGACCAACCACATTGAAGTGAACAGACAGTATATATGGTGAACGAGAACCAATCACAAAACAGAGACAGACAAGGACTAAGACAAAACACCTGGGGAAGAGAATGAATGTAATTAGTGTCCATGGTAACAGATAGGTGGGCGGGGTCAACAATTAACATCAGGGAAAGACGGCAGACAGAAACAAGGGGAAAACACAGACAGACACATTACAGTCATCATGCCTACAAGAGATATGAATAGATAAAGACATTATTTTTACCCAGCTGTGACAGGTTGTTGTGTTGATGATGATTGTATAAAGGCTTTGAGGTAAATGTTGAGCAGTATGCTCTTGCCACGCTCTTATATCACCTCTTAAACGGTTGCCACGATCACAAGTCACTTCACAAATTACATTCAACAAGACTAATAGAAGGTAATAAATCATGCTTAAATTAAAAAGAAATGGACCAGAAAGTGCCTGCTGACTTGTTGGCATACACACAAGAAAGAAAAATGTAAGTAAGCACAGCAATTGACTGACCACAGTTAACCTGTACAAAGGTCTTTGGCACACCACTATGCAGCAGAGTTAACTGTGGGTTTAAATCTATAGAATTTAATGTCAACTTTTAGAGCTGTTTCTTATACTACGAGTCCCTGAGGTATCAAGAACCATTTTTCTTCTTCCTGTTCTGTCGTCAGAGGACAGAATAGCATGGATAAGGTTAATATATAAATGAACATAATGCCAGATTTTTTTGGGTCTGAATAAAGAGGTAATTATTTACATTAAGGCTTTTATAACTTTTTCTTAAATGTAGAGGTTAAAGGGGCTGTCAGTCACTTACAGAAGGAGAAAAATGGCTTGTTGCTTGTATATGCAGACTGATGGACAGCAGGAAAAAACTTTCACTCAGAGAAACAATTATATCCTATAAAATAAATGGCAAAAAAATTAGCCAATCATATTTATTCTTAGAAGACCATGTACAGTTTATCGTCTATAATGTAATCCGACCTAAGATGCCTGCGCAGAGGCAGGACATGTGATCGTCACACCTTTAATTAAATCCTCATCATGTCTAAACTCGTTCATCAGAATATCAGTAGCTAACTGTTGACTTGCTGATTGTCTTAGCTACAGTAGCTAGTCTGCTGTGTAATCTGATATAGCAAGTAGCAGAAGTGTAAAAATCACTAGCTACAGTAATGAATTGAAATCCGCTAAACAGCTTCTGTTCTGTTGTGTGTCTCATTTGATTTGCGTGATTGTGTGTGTGTGTGTGTGTGTGTGTGGTGAACTAAAACCATATAGGTCAACTCTACATGATGTTAATGCAGGTCTAATAGGGTCTAATCGAATCTTCGACCTCCTTCCCAATCACTGTCAGTCTTCCAGCACTTTCCAAATTTCACTTTATATAAGCCTTCTGGCAGTGCTAGTTAATTCGCTTTTCATTTAATTTCATTTTTAAAAGGGGTACAACGGGGTCACATGTGTGCTGGCAATTATTTTAGTATTTTGTATGTCAGCCAATTATAGACTTTTACGTTCACATTTTGTTCATATGGCAAATACTTTTCTCCAAAGTATTTAAAAAGTGAGGCAGAAAACCAACCACTCCAAGCACAGTGGTGTTAAATGAGCCCAAACTGATACAACTGCTACACCTTTCCACCTACTCAGCAGAACAAGACTACATTAACTTTGAAAAATATTGCCAGGAATACTGTCTCTCTCACTATCTTTCTTTCCTCCAATGATACTGTGCTAAAGCTAACACTTCTCTTTATTTAAAATGTATACAATGCAACTGACTATTAGAGATAAGGGTACGCTAGTGTTCATGGCTTTTATATAGTTATGTAATGCTTATTTACGACAATGACCATTGTTAAAATCGCAATACAAATAATATCAGATTGAATTAAACAGTGAATACTACCTATATCTATCTATCTATCTATCTATCTATCTATCTATCTATCTATCTATCTATCTATCTATATATATATATATATATATATACAATTTCTTTTTTCTAAATTTCTAATTAGAAATTTCCAATATTTGTTCCAATATATAGTGCAAGATCTTTGTATCAAATGTGGTTGGTTTGTATCATAAATAAATCGTTTTAATTAAAACTATGTCTAGGTGGTTTTCAGATGATAGATACTAAAAAAACCTTATATTATATAATTAAAAGTCATAAAATTTGCCCCGCTGCTTTTGGCATGGAGACAAATCTAAAGGGTAAAGTCACTGGAATGCTGGAACTTTGAGTACATTAGCCAAAAAACATGTCAGTTGCAAAGGACAAAGCCATATACTGTATAGGCCTGGATTTTGTCCTGGGTAACAAAGAGGCTGTTTTTTTGAAGGGGAAGACACGGATACATCGGACATATTATTCGATTTATATTTCAATAAGCAAAAGGTCTTATGTATCGACCATTTATTTTAAAAATACATATTAGTAAGAATTAGCCATCCATTTATGTTTGTTAATGATACCCTACTAGATATATTAAATACCTTGGATTATGAAGCTATAATAAGTTATTTATATTTAGCTAATATAGTTCTATGACAGCCCCTTATTAACAGTCCTGTCATGCAAGTTTGTTAGTTAGTTTTCCCTCTGAACTGCTATTGACTTATTGCCATGGGTTGCATGTTAGCATTCATTAATTAATGTGGGTTAAAATTAAGCAAGCGAAAGAGATATGGCTGTAAATATTATAGTGTATTTGACAACAGCAGTTATGATGCTATGAGTTGGAACCACATTTATAGCATTCGGCAGACGCTCTTATTCAAGAGTGTCTTGTATGGGCCTTGCTTGGGAGCCCAGGACTGGCAGTTTGGTGACCCTGGGATTCAAACTAACGACCTTATGATCAGTGGTCCAACACTAGCTACCACTTCCCCCATGTCCCCCACTTAGGCTTGTGTTATTTACAGTTGTGTTATTTTTTTGGCCTTGCAGCACAGATTTCTGGGATATTTTAATGGCAGAAATGCTCCACATAAAGAAACGAAACTGCTTTTTATAGTATAAAATCTCAAGTATAGATAGATATGTCCATCTATCTGTATTTCTATTGACAGGAAAAACAATTATGATACATGAAGTAGCTTATGCAACTTTGTTTTTGGCATTTTGACATTTTGCATTGAGCATGCATCGGGACCCTTTGTTGAGTTGATTTAGATTTGTTTGTGTTTTCCTTTAGGCTATAATCCAGCTAACATCATGGACTATTGTCTCTGACCCCAGTGTTTAAAGCTGCCCTCTAGTTCTCTGACCGATCATTTGTCTTGAAACACAACAGATACCCTGATATATTTTTAATGAAGTAAACACTGAGAGCTCACTGAAAAGAGAGTGGCTTCTTGGGTCTCTTTATGAATTCCTGGTCATGCCATATGGCTAGGTCAGTGACCCCACTCTTGTTTTATTGTGACCCTTATTTAGGACATTGACAGGTACTGTATATAACACACATCTTCTATATTGCATTATGCCCTGAGCTCACACTCCACTAGTCATTACTCATCCAGGTGTGAGCAAAACCAAAACAAAAATGCTCATCACTAAATACTTTATTCAAAAAACACTTGTAGCTTTGCTCTTCATTAGGGAACATTTAAAAGCCCAGAACATTTTCATCAGGAAAACTTCTTCTGCAAGTCCTTCATCTTCTCTGGGCTTGTGGGGCAGTGATGGCACAGTGGATAACGCTCTAGATTACTGATCAGAAGGTTTGTTATGCCATGGCTATGCTCTGTACTCAACTTCCTAACAATCTGGGACATGTCAAGAAAATATTTTCACTGAATTGTACATGTATATGTAATAGTACAGGCTTTACTCTTTCTTCTATCTTGGTTGTTTAAAAGAAATTGATGTCTCATTTAAATGCCAAGCCTGGAAGGCCTTTTTAGATTGATTGAGTCTGTAACATCTGGTTATCATCCTCAGGCCAGTCGGCATGTGGAGAAGGAAAGCCAAGGAGGTCCCTGATTAACTCCACTCAAAGCCACCCATCAGGAAGGAACCAGGAGTTTCTGGAGAGTCATTTATTGTATAAATATGCTACCAAACAAGCTTCAACTAGCACACCAGTAATATGTTCACCTAGTTCCCTTGTTATTGACAGTTTATCTTTGGAGGAAACACCACTATTCAGTGATCTATTCGGTTAGTTGATGTTGCTGGACTCCTTCTCAGGATGTTTTTAACCCCAAATTTATTATAAAGTTAAATCTTATAATATTGAACATCTTTGTGATGGACTGGAAATCTATCTATAACGTAGTCCTACCATGTGCACCAATTGTTCCTGAAATATACTCCTGATCTTTTGGGACCCTTACCAGAATAAAGCATCTCTATATCTTACATAACTAGTAGTATATCAAATGATTAGTCAGTTATTTGCAAAGCAAAAATGTATAAAATATAATTAATAGAGGCAAAAATGTCAAAGAAATGATGTTACTCGGGGCACTACAGGCCCCTCCTTATGACTATAAAATGTAGTTATTAATAGTAAACAGTAATAGTGCACAGTTATGGAGATAAATATTTTGTTCCAAAAGTACCTGCTTGTAGAGAGAAGTCTCTTCACTTTACATCTGAGAATGTCCTTTATCTGTATGTAAATAGGCCAAGAGGAAATGTGTCCTTGTGTTTCTGGAAGGCGTTGACTTTCCACAGTGGTCTAAAACCAGTTTTGACATTTCTGTTATATTGATTCAGGTCAGTATTTCAGCTGGATTTGCTGATGCTGCAGACAAGAGACTGCTTTGTCTCAAAGCTTGCAGTGAGGTTCAATGGTCCATAAAAGCCTTGACATGTTCTCGAAAATAACTTTTCATTTAGCATATTGTGTCGGTAGAAATGGTACCAGTAGAGACTAGACCTACTTACTGACAAATTATAACCACAGGAGGAAAGAAAATGGGCTGGGAAAATAAATGTGTCCAAGAAAGTGGGTCAATAAAAATGGACTTAAATACAAAGATATACAAGCTATAATTTGATTGTTCTTATAGAAGTCTAGAGAGTTATAGAAAGACAGGTTGTGACTCATGTCTTTGTCAAGGACTTGCACTTTCATAAACACTAAACAAATTATTTGATGAACAGTGTAGTATTGTAGGTTGTCTGTCCAAGACGATTTAAGCAAAAGAAAACAGCTTGATTTAATGTTATGTGGCAGCATTCTGGTTTTATTGAGGACTTCATTCGTCCATTTCAGATTTCTTCCCCTTCCTCTGACTCTCTTGTTCTCCAGTGCACTTTCATATACCACACTTCATCATCACTGTCTAGCTCCAATTCACAAAGTAAACACTGGAGTTAAGCAAAGATCCATTTTGATGAAGGTTCAAGCCATTCCAAAATCCTATTACAAACTAACATGTCCCAATGGGACATATAACAGACCAAAGATTCTCTTTTGGTTTTAGTTCATTTGCAGTAATTCTTTCAGCTGCTGAAGACATGCTGTTTAAAGTGTTATATATTAAATGAAACCTGATTCATTTTACTTCTGGTACAATTGGCGTATTTTATCTTAGGAGCAAATGGATTGCTTAAACAGGGTACTTGAATAGTACAAATCTATTTCCACAGACTGGACATGGTGTGCAGACTGTATATGTATTTTTTGTAAAATTGGAAAATGAAATATTTGTCTTTAAGTACAGTATGAGGTTCTAAAGCATATGGTGAAAGAGAGCTAATGTAGAGGAAAACCATGGATTGATTAACCCTTGTAGCGTCTGTAGCACCCTAAATTTCAACATCTACTCCTCAATTAACCGATGAGCAACCCAGTTTTACACACACACCTGGCTCCAGAATGTCTGGAACCTACACAAAGACCAGATAACCCCATGCGGCCCTAAACGACTCATACAGTAGGGGCCCTAAACCAGAACACACACACACACACACACACACACACACACACACACACACACACACACACACACACACACACACGCACTCACACAATGAGACATTTCTTTTACTAACAAAACCCGAAGATAAGGCACTCTAAGGTTCTCATTCTTATAACCCTTTTTGTAATGTGTTCTTCTTTTAAGGCTTGCCTGACTTAAAATTATTTGCTCCTTAATTTCCTGACAAGGGTGTATTTTATTCATGTGTCAGAAAACAACATTGTATTTTAAAATAGGTTATACTCTAATTATTGATCTGTGTATATAATGTACTGCTGCCTTTATACCGTCATTACCCTTCATGTTTAGTATCCAAATGACCACAAAATTATCGGTTACTCATTTTTTCAAGCACTGGTGTATTTTATTTGAGCACGAAAGGCGCCATACCGTCTTAATACACCCTGGATCAAACTTTAAAGTCATCTAAAAGTTTGATAGCTAAACCACGCCCACAGACACCTGAAACAAAGGGAGTTTTTCCCTCCAAAATCCTGACCAAAGTATTGGTCATCTCCCCAAAGATGGGTGGAGTTTGCGACCTTTAAATTGTCACAAACACCACTAATCCGTGGTCAGACTTCCGGAACAGCTTCAAGACGACTCCATCTTCCTTCAAAGAAGTTCCAGCAAGCTTCACTTCCAAGAACGACAACTACTCTGATCTTCAGGAGAACTTGGAAGAACGTCTGACCCCGCCCTAACTGACTTTTCAGAGATTTCTCTGTTGCATCCGGACTCTTGTGCAGTAAGCCAATGCAAGTAACCGTTTCCTTTACCAACCAATTTAGATGCGTAATTTTAAGTAGGAATCTTTCATTGAATCTTAAGGTGAATTTAAGTTTCTGTGACGATGTCCCAGTTAGGGTGTGATTAATTTTTGAGTCTAAGCTTGCCATTCCTTTCCTTCTTTTCTCTAGTTTCTTCTTTCCAGTCTCTTCCTCCCTTTCCCCAATTTTAATTTCTTTTGTTTTATTTTATTTTCATTTTCCCTATTTCTTTTGTTTGTTTGTGTAGTTAGTTTTATGTTGTGTTTGTCTCATTCATTAAATGTCATAATTTTGAGCCACAGGTGATTTGTCTCTGAGTCTCGCTCACAAATTAAGGTACCTGCAATATCTGGTCTGAACTACATGCTCTATTGAGTTAATTTAATTTAAATTACGGTATACAGTAAAAGGAAAGCAAATCTTTCTTGGCTGGGAAGATACCGCCTTCATAGAATTAATAAAGGTACACGGCCTGTTCGCCGGACGAACAGACCAAATAAGCGTAATGTTAATTCCAGTACCGTTAATTTCAACTTAGGTTAAAATATTTAGAAGTCACTATAACACGTTATAGTTACTTATAAATATTTACCTTGCTTCGCGAGCCAAAATCGCTACACCCTTTTTTACAGGTACGATGGCATTCATTTCCGCCTGCAATATGGAAATCGACTTATCAGACTTTTTCAATCAGTATGAATAAATGAATTATTTTATCGTCGCAAGTCTGATATAAATGAGTCAGGACACTGTTGGGTTTCAGTATGACCTTAGTTACCTCTGTCTGGACATTATACAGAATTTTACACAGAAGTCCTTGAGGCATTTCAGAGAGCAGAAATAGATATCACAATTTACTTTTATAAAATTATTGCTCCTAGTACACTAGATAAAAATAGAAACTCTTTGGAAACACTACAAATTCTTGAGGCACTGAGTCATCAACCACCACTGTGGACTATGGCAGATTCCAATTTTGACCTATGGTTAAAATGAGTTATTTAAAATAGTCAAATTCTCAGTATTTTGGGTGAATCAAAAGGAATAATGAACAGGTAAGTAAATATGATATTTGTTATACTGTATTTGTTATATTGACATTTTAGTATATACAGTGAATAACCTACAACTCCCACTCTTTAATTCTTGTTAAACTAATTATTGTTTAAAATGGTGAATTGTTATAAAATTGCTATATATTCATTTAGTATTTAATATTTGTGTCTGCTTTTAAAATTAAATGAGACAAGGAGCTTTATGTTAAACTTCAAAACATCCTTAACTGACCTCCACCTCCATCACATAAGCCATCTGTAAGCCATGTTTTTGTTCCTCTTGGTTTCACTGATGTCTCCTTGCATCTTGTTTCCTTGTTTTTCATTTGCTGACAGCTAGTCTGGATAATTGGCATGGACAGAAGCTCCGTCAGCTCTGAATAATCATCTTTAACTACAAAGTGGCCATTGCTTTGACTTTCTTTTCTTTCACATCAAATACATACTCAGCATACACCAGTTGTAATTATGAGTCAACGCTTCCAGAATTGTGTTCACAGCATTTTTGATAGCTCAAGATTGTCTTGTGGACTACATTTGTTTGTTACATCTTGTCTTTCACCTCACTTTGATCCAAAATTAGCTAGAATTTATTGGCGCAGAAGTGAAGATTTGGGCTCTTGATTGATATGATTTATAAAGTTTAAAAGAGATAAGATTACAGACATCACATGCTCCAAAGATTTATTCTTTGCCTTGAAGTGGTTTATTGTTAGCCAAAGAATGAGCAAAACTACAGTAATAATCAAAATAAAGAACACATGCTACTATTGGTCTTCAGATATAAAATCAAAATAATAATTTTGTCATTTTTTAGGCCAATACATTTAAAAAAAATTACAAAATTCTTCCCCAATTTTCTCTTTGGTCTCTTGTCAGTTTTGACCCACTAGCTAGTTTTGCCCATCACATGTCAGCTTTCAGCCGGAGAGGTGATTGCTAACATTTGAAGCCAGCTGTTCCATCTTTTCTGATTTACTGATGTTCACATAAGGCAGCAGAATATATTAATAAGGAGAATTCACTGTTTGCCATCTTCTCAAGATTAACTTGAAATTCCATTTTGTCTACAAGTCACAGATTTCCACATTCTTGACCCATAATTATATGACATTTGGTGAAAAGAGAATAGCAGAACTGCTCCTCTTACCTGTCATGATGTAATACCTGTCATTATGGCTTGAACAATTCCCTGCCAGAACAACAGGGGACATTCCGCAGGATTTGTCTGTCTTCTGCCCTGTGCTTTGTTTATGTTTTGTGTCCCCACATGTCTTTGTCTCCCCTATTTATACCTCTTGTCTCGTTCATGTTTTTATAGAGTCCTAATCTTTTGTCTCTCAGTTTCGACACTTTTTGGTTACTGATTTCATGTTTTTGGCTTTCTGTTCGTAAAAAAATATCTGATCATTACTATAATTAAAAAACAAAATGCATTTCAAATGCTACTGTATGCCTGTGTGATAACACTCACCCAGAGAGACTGCTGTAGTAAAATGGCATTAGAGCTTGCATCAGTGAGATAGCAAGGATGTCAGAAATAAAGGGAATGTGTTAGGAAGTGTGAAATGTGGTAGGATGGGTGAAAAAATAGGGTGACAAACATTTCCTGTATGTTGAAATTTTTTTTTATTATATTGTTCCACCAGTCTGGACCTCAAACCTCAGTCTGTTTCCAAAAATGTATATAATAAAAGTATTAAAAAAAAAAAAAAAAATATATATATATATATATATATATATATATATATATATATATATATATATATATATATACATACACAATGAATGAGCTTTATGTGGTAGCAAATCATGACCCGCTGTGTGTTATTTCTTAAATAATATTAATATGATAAGTAAATAACAGAATATTGTGCTTCTTACGACACTGGTGATGATCCAGTGAGCCAAACTAAATGAATTATGAGTAACTTTAATTTTGATTCATTCAAATTCATATTTTTTCATTATTTGTCATATACACAATCATACACGTTAGTTAGGGAAAAGTTGTTTTTTTTAACTGTTCTTGATATGAAAAATAGTCAGACAGAATAGAATTAACACAAAGGTAAACAAATAAAAATAAAATCCAAATAAGATACAATCTTGAAATGAAATGCAATATAGGGAATGGGGTGGAAAATTGCAAAAGAAAAGAAATAGGATAAATATATAAATAAATATAGTATCTTATTGTGATTAGTGATCTGACACTGAATCTGACAGCGATTTTATCTGTATATAGTATGATGATGTGATATAAATACGAACATAGAATGATATATATTTTTATTTTGTGTAATAAACCTGATCTTGTATAATGCTTCCTAGACTTCAAATTCCATTTTTTATTCCACAGGAAATGTGGTCAGGTGCTATCAGACACTCTCTTGATGTGAAAATGATGTCAACATAGAGACCTATGAATCTTTTATCTCTAATTATGCAATATGGGGATTTTGTGTGTAGGACTGAATGATTTTCATGCATTTTTCTGCGTACTGCTCAGTTTAATATCTGCAGTATTTTCTCAACATTACAGCCCTCACTAAAGAGTGAATCAAAAGCTTTTCTATGAGGCCAGAGGCCATGAAGCTGTTTACACAAGCTTATGTTTTTACGGCCAATTTTTGCTGCTTCTTTGACCTGTTGTGGGAAACTGCAGTGCTCTTATGTTTTGTTTTGTTTTGTTTTTAACATAAATTATCTGTTCATGAATTTACTTTACTTCTTATTTTTGCCTTTATTCATTAAGGCTGTGCTTGGTAAACTTTGATAATTAACTGAGTTACATTTCAACAACCTGAAAAATGTCAGATAGCACAAAGGTGCAGTGGGTAGAATTGTAGTAGTACAGCTTCAGGTTCCTGGGTTTTAGGAACTTAGGATATTGTAGTTTATTCGAATTCTCCTCATGTCAAATATTATTTGGTGGATTTGCTAGGATACAATTCCTTATTTGTGAATAAGTGTGTGTATAATGCCAGCTGATGGACTGGTATCCATCCCATCCAAAGTGTTTTACTAATTCTATTATTAATATCTATTGGATCATTGTCGATAGACCCTGGATCCAGCTTAATCCTGACCAGGATAAAGGGGCTACTGAATGTGTCTACAGTCTGCGAACAGTCTATACTATCAATTGAGAAATCATGGATAACTATTGTTCTATAAATAATGAAAAAAGTAGAAAATTAAATTTATAATCAAAATTCAAGGTGAAAGATTCAATAATTTATTACATATACAGTTATATAGAGTATAGAAGTGGGGAAGAGTCTGTAGCCAGGGTGGCCTGTATCTGAGCCCAATTCTGTCTAATTCTGTGTAGTTTTTTTGGTTTGTGCAATTTATTATTATTTTTTTTTTACAATTTTAGGGTAATTTAAGGAACCATCGGCTAAATCACTAAGAACAATATAGGAGATTCTGTAATGGGTATTGATGGTTTTTATTTAATCCTGAGAAAACAAAATTAAGCAAATACATTTAAACAATTATATAATGGCTTATAGTCTATGGTTGGGATAAACTGACCCATGACAGAGAAATTAAATCATATCCACTCACATAAATTTACTTGGCAGACAGTTCACCGTCATGGTATTGCAGGTACAGTTACAGAGGACAGACAAAAACAGCAAAACTTTTTAGAAAAAGGATTAAAAATGAGAAAAGTATAATAAAGTTCTGCATAGCTTGTGCTCAGCCATAAGTTTTGTGATGCATCTTCAATGACTGACCTAAAGATGCAAACACCAGACACATGCAACAGAAAAAACTCCACATAGCCTTTTGGACAGCATTTATTTTAAGTGTCCACTGTTGCAAAAGGCTATGGAAGGAAATGTTTTTCCCCATTTTCATCCCGATTATGTCCCACTGACCTCCGCTACCATACACCTGCCAACAACCGGGGACACACTTGAAGCTAGATAAATTCCAGAAAAATTCCAAGATAAAATGCCCTTTAAATAAAGCCCAAGAACTATTTTCCCTTATGACTGTGAAGCTGTCAAACAACTTCTCAATCAACTTCTTGATGTAAGAATTGTCTGAGAGTATAAAAAATTCCTATTTGTCTATATTTTCCTCATTCGGCTGACAGTTGTATCCAAAACAGCATTTGAGACAAGGCATATAAAGTTTAAGGACCTCACTTTGTGAACAGGGCCATTTTGATTCTGAAACATAGAGAGACAATTGTTTTTGTCCACATTTATGGCAACGGATTGGAAAAGAACCACCATTTTTATATTTCTGCATTGATGACCTTTCTTAAGCAAAGTTCAATGACAAAATTTTAGAAAAATCTAGATATATGAAATGTGACATAGTCAAATTTACACTTAAAGCTGTACAATATGTGCAAACTTGTATAGTTTCTTTCTGGCCACCAAGCTACTGATACAAGGCTATTATTCACACAACATTCCCACCTCATGAATATACATATAAACGTCTTGGATGTTTGTCTATCTATCTACCAAGTTGCTGATGCAAGGCTATTACTTACAGAGCAAAATTTTCCACCTCATGAATTTGCACATTTGCAGTTTTTCTCAGCCAATCAGTTGAAACATGAGCTATTTTTCTTCTTGTTAGAAGTCCCATTAAGCCCTGACATGCTCTGTTGTGGGATAGAGACTAATAAATAACTATGCAGGTGTTTGTTCGAGTGGAGAGTCAGTGATTAATAGTTTAGAGGACACAGTTGGAAAACTTCAACAAAACTATGAAGTAACCCAGGTGCAGTGGAAAGACCTGCTGATACTAATTTCCCTCCTTTGAGGTGATTCAATGTACAAAGCCAACATACTAATTTGTATTTAAAGTAAATCAGTGGCATAAACCAAGCAATTCTTGGTTTTAGGTGAAAATGTTGGCTGTATTACCACTAGAAAAGAGGGTAATTAATGGTTTTATATATATATATATATATATATATATATATATATATATATATATATATATATATATATATATATATATATATATATTAATGGTATATATCATTTCATGACTATGAACAGTTTACTTACAGTGAAAACACATAGGGGACTCTGGAGAAATGTTTGTGATTAATGCTGACAGATAATAGCTATTTGCATCTCATAAATAGCAGTTTTGGGGACCAAAATAATGCAGGGACAAGTAAGGTCTGCTAAGCAAGTGTCCTTTAAAGAGAGGTCGGGTGAAGTGTGTGCTGTATTGACCTGGAGTCATTCTGTTTTGAATGGAGGTTGTGGGAAATATATTATTTCTTATCCACAACATAACACAGTGCAAGACTCAGTATTCCTGTTGAGGAAATGCTCTGTATGATTGTGTTCCCAAAGGGTGGGAAGGTTGATGTAGGTTGATGTATATGTCAGAGTAGATGTTGTTAGGACTACTGTTTACTGTGTACGTATTTGTGCAAGTCGCGCTCTTTTTCTAAAAAGAGGACACAAACTACAAAAATCATATATAACACATGCAAATATGTTGTTTATTCGTTATACTGTATGTGCAATTGCATTTTGAAACAGGACAAAGATCACCGAAGTCAATGTTTAACCACCCTGGAGAGTTCCCAAAGAGCAACAACAAAAGCACAAGTTCCCGGGCAAAGTTAGCTTCAAGTGGCATTGGCTGGTGGAAGTTAATTGCCCTAAGCTGCCCTTGCTGGTTGTTGTTGAGGACATGCATAAAAGATGCTCAGGGATAAGAGAGAGAAAAGGATGAGCTGTGTTTTGATTTGCCAGTCATTATCTAGCCTTTCATTTGCCTGTGCCTCACACAAATTTCCCAAAAGACACCAGCGCATCTGGCCATTCTAGCAACTCATGGACACTATCTTTTGTGAAAGCCACAACAGAGATATGTAAATACTTCACTACCCATTGGTATAGCACACTTACATGTGCTGAGTGTTTTTGTCCTGTCCAATAAATGAGACAGGTCTTTCATGTGGCACACTCTTAGTTTTATCTTGACATCTTGACTGACACTTGTGTAATGGAGTGAGTGTCTTTAAATCACTTCCAGTAAACACTTCTATTTTATTTAAAAAAAAACTCTAACCTTTTCAATGAAGCATAGTCCAAAGGCTCAACTGAGACATGACTTGCATGGCAGTCATCTTACAGCAACTGCACAACACTTTTGCAGAAACTTTAGAGCACTCTTTGTCTTACAGCAACTATGCAGTAACTTTCACAAAATGTGATTTTCAACAAAGACAAATTTACCTACTGTTTCATCAGGGTTACAGTTTTAACTATTGAGCTGACATTTGGCTTGTGTAGTTAATTTAAAGACATATACACATGCACCACATTAGACAGTATGAATGTTAAACTGTAATAGAAAAATAATACAAAATTATGCCCCTCTCAATGGCTAAACAGTTATCCATTTAATAACTCTTATGGATATTCAAATAAACTTTATCCCCAGCATTTAAACTGGCTTGCCTTTCCCCCTAAGCATATTCAGCATTTATCTTCTATCTTCTAATAATATCTGAAGACAACATAATAAATATATTTGGAACCCATCGGCAAACTTGCCAGTGTATAACACTGACTCTGCAATAACTTCACTCCTCCTCTCTGCCTAAATATCTTCTGATCTGTGGTGAAGAGAACCTGCATAGCTAATAGTCTTGCCTCTTGCCCCAGGTTTATGATGCACTTAGTCTATTATGCACTTAATACACACTCATGAGCAGGAAGGCAATGAAGCCATGAAGAGCATCATATCTGTTTTTATTGATCCTTCCGGGATGCAAAAGTGCTTTTTAATCCAAAAAATCTGTACTGTCAGGCAAAGAATAGCACAAACCTCATGTGTCACAAAATGTTAAAAGGTCATTTGAAGGTTGCACAGTCATGGTTTGCATCCAATGAGTCAGTCATTGTGAGATGATGTGAGATGATTGATGGGTATTTTAGTTAAGCATTACTTCATTATTGATTCATAACCATGACACTACCACGATCTACATTAATGCAATAACTGTTTTCATATTTAGTGTGTGCATGAGCAAATTACCGATGTTGGAAAAAGGCACATTTCTATTACTTCAAATCCACTCTATTCGAAGGCTTAGATTTAAATCAAATCTCAAATAAACATCAAACAACTTTATTTACAATCGAACAAAGATTAAAACAGTTTTAGATATTCAGTGTTATTCTATAAATGTAAAGAAACAACTGTAATTGTAGGGAAATTGCTGTGATATGAAAAGAACTATATACTTTGGAAAGTGCTGTATCATATGGGAAAGAATTCCTTTATATTCTTGTTGTTAAGCAAAATATCTGCCAATATGCAATAACGAATTGCTACTTTAATGTTAAGTGGTAAGTCTTTTTCAATTTTAACACATTTTCCTTTTTTTCACATCGCACACATTCACTGACAACTCAAATAACACCTACTGAAAAGAGCTATTAATCTTCATTTATATTTCTTTTTTAATTAACACTTACATATTTGCTAGTTTCCAACTATTGGATTGCTTCTGAGATGTCATAAGTGACCCATAACTTCAAGCCTGTGATTTCACATCACAGAAAAAAAAAAAACTTAAACAGGGTTTCTCACATCTATGTTTATGGCTGTTGAAGTCTAATGTTATGTCTAAGTTAAAATGCACAACATTCTCCAGTTTTAAAGTTACGATAGTCACAACATTGACCAGCAATTACCAAAGACATTAGAAAGGAAACAGGTAGATTTAATGTATTTTAACTTTTAGGGTTGAAATATAAATTTGCATGAAGTGTTGCACTAATGTAGAAAAATATCTTATATTTTTTAGCACATACTGTAGATGTATCTCGGTTACTATATTGATTTATTCTGTACTGACATTTCATTCTGAATCCATTGCAGTCAATTTCAGTCCAATCAATTTCACCCATCATTCTCTTTGCTAAAGAAGCGATATTGCATCGCTTTGCTCACAGATGCTTCTTTTAAGGATTTATTGGCCAATGTTGCACTTCTAGTGATTCTCATTGTACCATTCACTGTAGCCTCACCTGTAAGGTTTTGCGCAGGGAAAAGAGAATTAACCCTAATAGACAAAATCCCTGACAATGTTATTAGTTCAGTCGCCTTAACAAGGTGGCATTCAGTCCTAGAGAAAGACAAAGATGACCCCGGAGCCCTGCAAAGGTAATTACTGGGAAGGAAATATTTGTTGAACTCCCTCTGTCATATAGTGTTCCAGCTGAAAGGCGGTTAAACATAGCAGACTTATTGTGAAATGTGCTTTATGTGAACACCTGTTTTTTATATACTGGGAACAACCCAGGCAGCAGTTTTGTTCCCTTATGGGTAGTTATTTGCTTAACTGCTTTTCTTCATGTCATGTTTAGGATAATTATACTCTTACCTGGAAATTGTGGCTAATACAAGCTTCTAAATTACACTGGATAGGTTTGACACACAATAGTGTTATTGAGAATTTTGAAAATGAATGGCTTATTCCTGGGATTTTTCTATAGGTAAACAAAGCACAAGAAACACGCACAAAAAAAAAATCCACATAAGATGTTTTGTTTAAGAGAGTGTTGTTTGTGTTGTACAATGAGTACCTTTGTTTCAGAGACCCCAAAGTTCCTGAAGATTAAAGTGTTTTGAGGAGAAAGTGTACTGTTCACTGAAGCTGGAAAAAAACTGCTCTGTTAGCAGAGAGCAAGAATTTAATTAACTCAACTCACACATGTGCTGTACCAGGGGTGTCAAGCTGATTTTAGGTAATGGGTTGTATTATACTTAGTCCAATGTCAAATGGAGTAAACTGAAATCAAATCTGTATAGTCGACCAAATTCATCGACAACACTCAGCAACTTCTCTAATACGTGATTTAAGAATGAAAAACAGATTATATACACCACAAAACAGAAAAGAATACACATGCAAATTACACACACACACACACGCACGCACACACGCACACACACACGCACACACACACGCATGCACACACACATGCACACTAATTGAAACAAATCCTTCTATAATATTTAAACGGCTGGAAAAGATTACAGTCAATAATCATGCAAAATTCATTCCGAATAAAGAAAGTAAACATGATTTTATATAAATTCCAAGTAGCTATGAAACCACTAATTTAGCTACTACGGAAAAAGAGATGGTTATAGCTCCAAATGATTTTCTATACTAATTACTAATTACAGAATATTTTTTCAATTCCTTAGTTTATGGCCTTGATAGTGCTTTATTTGTCCCCAAAGCTCATTTCCCTAATCTTTCAAATAAAGTTTTACTTTTAATTGTCAAATCTAAAACACTTTAAAATCCACAGAGTGCACCAAAGTGCCATACAAAAATGAAAAATAAAATAGTCTCAACCTCAAACCAAGCAGAAGGCTTGAATCAGGATTTAAACATGTTCACAGAGGTCGAGGATCTAATAAACAAAAGGTACTCTAGTCCACAGCTTTGGGCCAGCAATAGGAAATGCATGGGCTCCTTTATCTTTTAAGCGTAACTGAGGAATATCAAGAAGCATCTGGTTGATAGATCTAAGAGATCTCTGGGAACGATGGAAAACAAAAAGCTCAAAAAATATAATCTGCTGCTACTTCATGTAAAGCTTTAAAATTTACTTATATAAAAACACTCTAAGTGCAAACTTGAAGAGAGAAGGAAAAGTATTCTGTTACCCTTTGTTTACAGTATCTGAAATGTACTGAAAAGAGCTCTGGCTAATGACTTTATAGCTAGTTTAACTTTATGGATTGCTTAGGAGCTATATTTTGTTCCTAACCAGTGAATTTTACCTTCCATTTTCCTCCTCAATGTTAACAAGAGTTGCTTCTTACATGAAGGAATATTCCACTCTTTGTTCCTCTTATTTTCTGGTTAGCATTTAATATTACACAAGATGCTATAACGACCATACAGCATATTTACGCTACTATGATTTTGCCTGGGCATAATTTAAAAAAATACTCTCTTAGTTATAAACTCTTCTAGGTTATCGTAACCTTCTCATTATTGAACACATGGAACACAAGGACAAGAAACTAAAAGAGACTAAAACAGGAAAATCAATAAATGAGTTCTATCCTGTTCTCAATTTGGGAATGCTGTAGGGAATGTTGAAGTTTGGAAATGCAGCATAAATCAACACCAATAAAATTATTATTATTATAATAATTATTATTTTTTTAAGTGATAGATTGTTTGAAACAGATGAAAACATCTACTGGCAATGTCCAGATAAATGTACTGCACTATTCTCAATGTGAGTCTGTTTCTTCTTCTCTATTTGTGCAGATATTTGGCCATGAGATCAAAGAATCTCAGGGACTTGACAAAAAACAACAGAAAGTAATAGAAAATATTTTATTTGCTAAAAAAAATATTGACCTGTGTCTTCTCCAGCTTAGTTGGAAAGTCAGGGTTGATAGATATTTCTACTTGGCTTGTAGATGTAGATGCTGGACTGTTGCAACAGACCCATGATAAGCCACTAGCATTTTAAATGGAGTTTGTGGGTTTTAGATATACTCGATATTGTGGCAACATGCCTCACACTGTCCTTACACTATACAGAGTGAAGACTTCAAGCTGCTAGTGCTCATTGAAGGTCTTCTGTCAGAGGCCAGTAAACTAATCTTGGCATATTTGTAGCTAAGGGGGATCCTCATGAGACTGACGACTATGGTGCATAGATGTAGTCAGCCCTCAGCACTGGGTTTCTTTAGCTTCATAATGAATTCATCTCAAAGGAGACAAAACAAAATCTGCAAGACCACATCTCTCTCTCTCTCTCTCTCTCTCTCTCTCTCTCTCTCTCTCTCTCTCTCTCTCTCTCTCTCTCTCTCTCTCTCTCTCTCTCTCTCTCTCTCTCTCTCTCTCTCCCACACACACACACACAGAGTAATTGACTCTTTTCTACTTCTACATCTAAAGCGTCTGTCTCTCTGGGAGGAACCTTAAAGTAGAATGTACAATTGTCAATTGCTAAAGCATAATTTATTCTTTCCCCCATTCCCCAGCACTAGGAGTAATTTAGCATAGCAGTTCCACTTATCAACATTTTGGGAACCACATAATGGATAATGGGAGCACAAGACATGCCCAAGAACAACAAAGACTCTAGATTTGTGAGACAACACTTTCTTTACTTCATGCGTAATGACTGTCCAATGAGTGTCATGAAAGCTGTAATAAAAATCCATATATCACCAAACCAGTTTACTGTAATATAAGCTGCATTTAAAAACCTTTTTCTACGCTGCTGACATGCAGAGTATAGACAATCATGTGACATAGACAACCAGAAGCTGTGTATACAGAACAATGAAAGACTTACTGCCATTAAGATCACTTGTGGGTGCAAACAGTAAGAAATTAATGGTCTTACTCATTTAGTCTGTTGAAGATTGAAGCTGTGAAAATAACCAAAATAGACATCACAGTAACAATAAAATATATGCATAGCAACTCTGGAATAAAAATATATAATAAATAACAGGCTGTCTTTCTGTAAAGAATTTCTACGAAAAAAATCTTGTGTTTAATTTATAAAACAGCAGCTTCCCTGATATGCTGGAAATATATAAAACAATACTGTCTGATTATACTCAGATAACTTTATCTTTACTGTATACCTTCAGTCCAGGTGCCTATTCTGTATTCTACACACAAACCACTTTATTAGAAACACTTATTCACATAATCATCCATGCGATTATCATGTGACAGAAGCACAATGCATACAACCATGTTCATACAGGCCAAGAGCTTTAGTTAATATACACTTTGAACATCAGAATAGGGAAATAAATACGTGAGTTAGTGCCCGTAGCAAGTTTGTCGGTGCCAGATGGTTGTTGGTGCATTTCAGGAACAGCTGACGTCGAAGGATCTTCACACATTACAGTCTGTGGAATTTACACAGAATGAAAAATAATTAAAAAATCAAGTCATCATCCGGCAAGTCTGTGCATGTGATTAAGCAGTTCTGAATTTATGGTCGTGAGTGTCTATTCTATATTCTCAGGTTTCATTTAATATTCTCAAGCGTTTTTTTTGTTTTTTAAAGACTTAAAGACTGTCACTGTATTTTTCTACAATTTTATATATGCTTGTCTTTGTGGCAACAAGTGAACTTTAAGGAAAAGTAAAGTTACTTGATTTAAAACTACCTGGTGGGCATGGCTCAAGAAACTAAGCTATTTCACACTCCCAGTGACACATTACTTGTGATAGCTCAAGTGTTGAAGAAATCATTATATGAATTTGTGTAAATTTGAGGCACCTGGTCTAATATAGTGATGTAGTGTACTATATAAATAAAAATAAATAAAAAAATATATATATATAGTAATGCTGGTGAATGGATTGTTTTTTCAAGCAAGCAATATTGTATGTATTAGGTCACATTCGATATACGTCCTTGTTATTTCAATTTCATTTTAGAGAGAATATATCACTATATATTTCTATAGCAGGGTTCTAGAAACCTCTAACTCTGATATATTTTGTTTGGAAACCTTGGTATCTCTTATCGAGTCACACTCTTTTGTACCAAGATGAAAAAAGTCATAGACATCATTGAAGCAATTTCCCTCTTGTCAAAATATTCATATTTGTTACTGCTTCTTACTTAATATACAACAAAGTTGTAGAAAGTTAAAGAATGTGTGCAGAGGCTGAGCAGATGGCCTTGTATTTGTCATTGAGATTGCTGGCACCTCTCCTGCTCAGGCATTCATCCAGATATGAAGCCTTCTCTAGCCCAGGACCAGCCATGTCTAATGGGTTCACTAGAGGAGCACTGGTACTGCCAAAGCTTTTACTCTAAATACATAACCTTGAGAAATGCCCTATAACGGGCTTCTTTCATTTATCTAAGCGTTCAGCTCTGTGCTTTTTATATCATTCCTAAGTTGGCTGATGTGATTATGATGAGAATGAGGAAATAAAGTGGAAAGAAAGTGGCTCGGTAATGGAAGGTAAATACCAAGAAGGAATCTTTAACGCCCTACTTATGTACCTGATAACTGAGAATCTAGTGCAAGTGATAAGTGAATCTTTACTAACTGATAAATAAAAAGGAAACAGATTTCATCACTTTTGTATATTAATATTCAATCTGATTGAAAAGCCATTTTGAGATTTTGGACATCAACGTGTTTATATTCCAGCTAGCAAAACTGAAAAGTTCTGCAAATTAAATTAAAAGCTCAAAATATGCTACATACAGAAAAAAAAACTTTTCAAGTCCCTGAACACATAAAACCACATTATTATGTAAGGTCAAATAGGATATAAATAGAATACAATTCAATATGACTTAAGTCTCATTAAATAAATAAATCTTATATAATTAAACATTTTGAGGACACATTTCTAAATTTCAATACGCATAGTTTGACCTTGAAAAACTCATTTCATTGTAAACCAAACATATTCAAATAAATTAAAATATATACTAAAGGTCTAGTAGTTCAAAAAATCACCATCAGAGAATTCTCCAGTGAGATGGTTTAGGTAGATCTAATCCGTTCATTTTTAATTCACCTTTATTTATAACACTTTTAACACCAGACACACAAAGCAGCTTTACAGAAAGCCGGATTTAGATACCTAATGTGTAAGCTAGAGACCTCAGTATCAAGGAAAAACTGTTTGAGGAAGAAACCTTAAAATAAACCAGACTTAAAAAATGAACCTATCCTCTCCTGTGTGACACTGAATTGTGGGATTTATATATAATTTATTTTCTACAATTGTATACTATACAACAAAACAGTACTAAATGTGTGGTATCTACCTATGTAGAATATCATCTGTAACTTATTTAGAAGGGCGCACGGTGGCTTAGTGGTTAGCACGTTAGCCTTACACCTCCAGGGTTGGAGATTCAATTCCCGCCTTGTGTGTGTGGAGTTTGCATGTTCTCCCCGTGCCTTGGGGGTTTCCTCCGGGTACTCTGGTTTCCTCCCCCGGTCCAAAGACATGCATGGTAGGTTGATTGGCATCTCTGGAAAAGTGTCCGGAGTGTGTGAGTGAATGAGAGTGTGTGTGTGTGCCCTGCGATGGGTTGGCACTCCATCCAGGGTGTATCCTGCCTTAATGCCCAAAGTCTGAGATAGGCACAGGTTACCCGAGAAGTTCGGATAAGCGGTAGAAAATGAATGAATGAATGAATGAACGAACTCATTTAGAATCCAGTATACCACATATAATGGTGAGGTTTTATTTTACTTTATTTTTATTTTCTTCCCACTGATCAAAATGAATGATGTGACTCAACTGATTAAGATGAATTCAGTCCCACTTTTGAGGAGGCTTTGTTTCTCCCAGTGTTGTTTGCACATTAGTTTGCAGCTACCATGGAATGCATAAAAATCCAATTTAATAAACTGTTTAAAGTCTTTTTTCTTTTAGCTCTGAGTGAGTCAGTGAGTTGGAGGACTTTTTGCACTCTTCACATTCCTGAGGGAGCAATAAGTCTAGTCACGATATCATCCAGTTTGTGGGCTGCCAGGATGTCTGCTTTGCCCTATGCTGACATGTCTGGGGATGCCCGCCTTTAATCACACCTCCTCACACTCTATGAACAACACTAATTGTATTAGTAAGTGGTTGATGAACTTTTTAAAGATAATTACTTGCTCTGATTTCACATTAAACTAGATTAGAGAGTGTGTGGCATCTTTATTACTCCTGATGAATACTAAAATATATTATTTAGCCTCAACCTTACTGTTCGATTGGTATCTAAGACCTACTGCTATGATCATAAAGACCTAAATCATAAAGACAGCTCAATCCATACACGTATTTCCAAATGGTCAGATTCAGAAGTCCAAAATATACATCAATATCTATGTTTGTAAGTTAAAACAGACCAGTTAAATCATAATCTCCATAAAAAAACAGTATCCCCTCCATGCTGGACTTCGTAGTGTTTATTCGTAGTCCAATATTTACAGTATACTATAATTGTCACGGTTAGGCACGGTGAGACAAAGGCGAGTGAGGATCCAACTGCAGTTTAAAGTTTTAATCCAAAACACAAATGAACAGGCAGGCAACACGAGGCAGAACATGGAACAAAACAGGAAACGGGAACATGGACATGAACACACCACATACCAACAATGCCTAACACCAGGGAAGTGAACAAACAGAGTAGATGTAGTAAACAGGAACCAATCACAAAGCGGAGACAATCAGAGACAAAGACAAAACACCTGGGGAAGAGATTGAGTGCAATTAGTGTCCATGGTAACAAATGAGGGGGCGGGGCAAACAATTAACAGCAGGGCAAGACAGCAGACAGACTTATTACAATAATACTGTATATGTGATTCTGCACAGGTAAAAAGTTCACCTGTAAAGTAACTCTGATGTCTGAATAGCACTTAAGTCAGTAATTATGTTCGAGGTCTAATTACTTGGTAATGCATTCTCACTGTGTGCTTAACTAAATACAGTGCAAAATGCTTATACTGAATATTTTTTTTAACATAATTACTTTCTATCATAGCTGTAACTCATGCTTGATGCACATGTACCAAAGAGGGGTTTTGATGAGGAAAATGTAAAGAAAAGTAATCAGAAAATTTGCAAAATCCTGAATAACTGTTTTATCATCAATTCTCACACAAACAGACTTTAGTACAGTGACTGTAAGTTTTGACTGCTGTTTACCTTCAGTTGCTATGTGACATATTAGCTACTCATACTTATGTTATGGCTGCATAGTAATTCAATTTCAGTGTTATAAAATTTGAAACAGTTCCACTCATTTTGACTTACTAATTGCGGCACTTAAAATCTGACCATTTGCTCAGAACTGGAACCATCAAGACAAGAAATGGTGTGATGTTGGCTATATTCTTTGATTTCCTGTCTGGGAAATTGCACCATTTTTCTATAATGGACAAAGATCACTTGAGCATTAGGTCTAAAATAGACTTCTAGGTGCTTTTGACTTCTTCATAGCTTATGATATTTTTTTTCTGGATTTCTGTGAAGCTGTTTTGTTATAAGCAGGAGGGATGATGGGGTTGAAACAGGACTCCAAAAAATTCATTGTCGTGCATGTTGCAACCATTGACTGTGGATATGTGTGGTTGGATGTCGTAACAGGGATTTAAAATGAAGCCAAGATGTCTCTCAGGCTCCTTAGGACTGCTGGATAGGGTTCAATTTTTAACCCCAAATTTTTTTCTAACCCTAGGAAGGACACACACTTCAAAATGTTTCCACAAATAATTTTTTATTGTGATCTTTATTGTGTTTTTAAGAAGTTAGATTTTTCACCTTGATATCTACCCGATAATATATTCATATTTTCTTATAGTAAATGCCTTTTATATGAGCATAAATAAAAGTGCACGGCTGATGAGGTGATTGACAGTTCATAGCTTATGATTTCCCCCCATTATTTCCAGCACTTTAAAAGGCAGACATAAAACATCTGCCATGCATCTGTGCCATCATGAATTAAACATTACTTCCTATTATATCTTTGACCTTACACAGCCAAGCTGACCAACCGAATGACTGACTTCCATCAGCATTTTTCATGACAAGGCATCAAGTCTCACCTGTGCTCATCAACATCAAGCGTAAATGGCCTTTAAGGGTAAGTAGCTAAATGCAGCCACCTGAAGGTTGCTTTTGCCCTTTCTGCTGAGGCTAATTTAAACAGACTATAATCTATTAGACATGCATTTGTTCACAGTCATTGTAACCAATGCAACTTGGCATGTATGAATCTGATCCATTCTAACCGTTAGGCTTCATGTTTCACTTAAGAAAATGAAGCTAGCTGGATCTGCTTTGAGATATTATCTTAATCCAGTGTAACAATGATCTTTTTTTCCCTCTTGTTTCTAGGTAATGGAATATTTCAAGCTTATTGGTGCACGTTAGGTCTTCTGCAATGCTCCATAATGAAATGCAGATGTTTTATATCAGATAAACTATGCAAACAGTGCAAGTGACAGTTTAGCTGATTAAATTCTAATTTAATTTCCTAACTTCTATCCTCCAGGTGTTCTTCCAAACGAGGGAATGACAAACCAAGCTGTGTGGTGCTTTGTAAGCATCAATGTTTTATATTGTGATCAGTATTGTGGCTAATGCGTCATTATCAATACCCGAGATGTACCCAGTGATCTTACTGCATGAACACTTCCGCATTCTCTAATTCTGTGCTTAACTCTATATAGACATTTTAGTTTTTATTTGTTCTTCCTCACAATAAAAAGGATTAGTTTACCTCCAACATGATTTATGTTTAAATTTTTTGACTTACATCACAGGGGGGCATGGTGGCTTAGTGGTTAGCATGTTTGACTCACACCTCCAGGGTTGGGGTTCGATTGCTGCCTCTGCCTTGTGTGTGTGGAGTTTGCATGTTCTCCCTGTGCCTCGGGGGTTTCCTCCGGGTACTCCAGTTTCCTCCCCAAAAGACATGCATGGTAGGTTGATTGACATCTCTGGAAAATTGTCCGTAGTGTGTGAGTGTGTGAGTGAATGAGAGTGTGTGTGTGCCCTGTGATGGGTTGGCACTCTGTCCAGGGTGTATCCTGCATTGATGCCCGATGACACCTGAGATAGGCACAGGCTCCCCGTGACCCGAGAAGTTCGGATAAGCGGTAGAAAATGAATTAATGAATGAATGAATGACTTACATCACAAAAACCTGCCAATTAAAAAAAAGGATGTATAAATGTTTCATATTTAAACATTTATGCTTGTTTATTTATTTTTAAGCTACTATCTGTACAGTAGATACACTCACTTTATTGATTTAGATGTTTGTACATTTACTTAATTTATTATCACTATTATTATTATTATTATTATTATTATTAGTATTATTATTATTATTATTATTATTGCTCCTAAAGCATATCTATTGTATTATCATGTATTTTTGTTGTTGAGAGAGCTTTCACTGACATCACTGAGAACTGCAAGGTCAGTAACAGATTACAGTTATACTGGCATTATTTATACAACAGAATAAATGAAAATTACTAATGTTTTTGTCTCACCTTTGGAATATGTGTTGTCATGTAATGTATTCCAGAAATTTTGCTATAAGCAAGAACTAATCAATAAAAGAATCAAAGATAAAATAAGCTATAAAATATTTTTTTTAGCTAACAATACTTCTGTCTATGAAAATAATAATTTATTATTATTTACTTTATTATTTAGCTATACTTTACTTTTACATAAAGATGCCCATATCTAGGACATAAATATATGATTTAAAAATAATAATAAACATAGCTTTATGTATTATTTATTTATTTTTATCTTTTATATATAATTCTACTTATTATTTATTAGTAATATAATAATATATATATATATATATATATATATATATATATATTCTCTTATTAAATATTATTATATTTTCTCCTTTCTGTCACTGCTATTATTTATTCCATTACTATACTCTTTTATTATTGTCCATTATTTTCATCTTGACTGATTCAATTAAAATCTCTTGGGATCCATTTAGACTTAATCAAATACGTAACATAATATGAGTTCTGTTTTTCCAATAGTCACCCATCATGATGCTATTTCTTCTGAACAATTCTACTACTTATAAACAGAGAGAATTTTGCCTCTAAATGTTTTCTCTCGTTCTCATTAAAAATGCTATATGGTTTGTAGCAGGGTCACAATCACACACACACACTGCCAATACAAACAGAAACAAAAGAAAAGACATTTGTTACTCTGCGTTTGCTTTTTAAAAGCTATACTAAATTATTTTTGATTATCTCACTGCATTGACACACATGACCACAGCAGTTTAATCATTTCTGCGGTGCGTCTGTCTGTAGCCGGGGTTGAATGTGTGGGTCATCCTGATAACAGCAGCTTTCCCTGAGGTCTTATCAGCACTCACTTTTACTCCTTGTGTTGTTGTAACAGAGTGGTAAAGGATGAAATCAAGAGCTTTCATGCACCATATGAAGCATGATTTCTGACAGAAATCATTTGATGCATTTCAGACCTGGAATTTGCACATACACATGAAGGCAGAATCACTATAACATTCACAGACGTGAAATTGGTAATATGTATGTGTGTATGTGTGTATGTGTGTGTGTGTGTGTGTGTGTGTGTGTGTGTGTGTGTGTGTGTGTGTGTGTGTGTGTGTGCGATTATATCCAGGCAGGTGTCTCCAGGCTGAAGAGGCTTTTCTCCTCTTTAATCTATTTTAGTAATTTCTTCAGCAGTGACTTTTACAGTATTGCAGAATGTAATAATGAATTTGCAACAAGCCACTTCAATAATTTATCACGTTTCCCCAAAGCTATTATAAGCTGCTATCTGAGCAAGTCATTCTTACTAAAGACCCCATTCAAACCTCAGTGCCACCCTGCTGATAGCAGAAACAGTGTAGACGTTTATAGTTGGGAAGCTGGCTGTACGGATATTAGCATATTAGCTCACAGGGGGATTGTGGGATTAACAGTAAACCCCAAAGAGCCCGTCATTGCTTTTGACTCTCTCTAAAGAGCAACAAAGCTTCTCAGCCTCAGCACTCTTTACAGAATGACTGCAGTCTCGAGTGACATTAAGTGGTTTAGGATTTCTACTGGATGCAGTTTTAAACGGCCTCAAGGTCATGAACAGTGAGCTGGGAATCAATCTTGCTGACTTTGTTGTGTACGCAGAATGTCACTGCAGGATTAAATCACAGGCGTAGGGCAGGAACAAGCTATTAATACCACACCTGTTCCAGTCTGTGTTAGGGATAGCCTGAAATAAGTGACCTTCACTAAAGAAGCTGCTGTATCCTGCTGTCTCTCGCTCGCTCACTCTCTCACACTTTCACTCCACTCACTCCACTCACTCACTCACTCACTCACTCACTCACTCACTCACTCACTCACTCACTCACTCACTCACTCACTCACTCAGTAACTAACTAACTAACTCTCTCACTCTACCTGTTAAGTTTAGAATTAATTACAAACTGCTCCCATGTATCTAACTAGTCTTCTAACACGTTACAATCCTTCACGCTCTCTGAGATCACAAAACTCAGGACTTCTGGTAATTCTGAGAATATCTAAGTCAACTAAAGGTGGTAGAGCGTTTTCTTATTATCTTCCTGATAGTGTTCGGGGCTCAGACACACATTCACAGTTCAAAAGCAGATTAAAATCTCACCTCTTTAGCCAGGCGTACACATAATACATCCCATAAAATTATGCACCATTACATTAGACTTGCACATTTTTATGAACAGCAGATATGTTAATCCCTCTACACTGCTTTTCTCTTTCTACCCATCCCGAGGCATCCAGACATTGTATCAGCTCCGATCGTCTTCCGTGCGATGAAGATTTCCTCCAGTGAGATGAGGCCGACTCTATGAGAATCCTGAGGCATATACAGATCTACCAGCTCCAGTTGGACTCAGTGATACTAAGAGGAGATGTGAACTCCATGTGATCTTTACACCAATTAAACATTTGTTTGACTGTATATTTGTAATCACACCCTCTAGTGTCACCCATATGAGGATGGGTTCCCCCTTGAGTCCGGTTCCTCTCAAGGTTTCTTCCTTACCAATTTAAGGGAGTTTTTCCTTGCCACTGCTGCCTGAGTCACCTCAGACTTGCTCATTGGGGATAAATACATATACAGTACATACATACATACATACATACATACATACATACAGTACATACAGTACATACATACATACATACATACATACATACATACATACATACAGTACATACATACATACATACATACATACAGTACATACATACATACAGTACATACAGTACATACAGTACATACATACATACATACATACATACATACATACATACAGTACATACATACATACATACATACAGTACATACATACATACATACAGTACATACATACATACATACAGTACATACAGTACATACATACATACATACAGTACATACATTACATACATACATACATACATACAGTACATACATACATACATACATACAGTACATTTATACATACATACATACATA